>NC_046662.1:101062447-101080282 GCF_010883055.1 Belonocnema kinseyi
ATATTTCATAGTTCAAAATAAAATTTTGAAAGTTTTGAATTTTTATTGATTCCATTTTCAAAACTCTAATCTACAAATATTTCAATATTTAACGTTTTGAAAATTTTCCGCTTTCTAAATTTAAATTGGAAACTTTTAAAATTTTCAAGAGTTTTCAAACGATTTTAAAGGATTTTAAATATTTGAGGATGTTTTAAAAGATGTCAAGGAATTTTCATCTAATTTTTGAATTTTACGGAATTTCAAAGAATTTTAAAGAAGTACTTTAAAAATCTTTTAAAAAAAGCTCAAGTTATGACAAAATATTTGGAAGGTATTGCAATATTTGAGAGTATTTAAAAATTTTCTAAGGAATTTTCAATTGATTTCAATAATGAAGTATGAGATTGTAAAAGATTTGAATTATTTTAGGGTATTTTTGAATTTTCAATCCATTTTTATAATTTAAGGGAATTTCAAAGAATTTTAATAATTATAGCAGGGTTGTTTAAGAAACTTCTAAGTACCTTAGAAATCTTAAAAAGATGTAAAGGTGTCTCAAAAGATTTTGAAGGTTTCGAAATCATTGTGTGTATTTTAAAAGGTTCCAAGGAATTTTCAATTGATGACAATTATTTTATATGAGATTTTAAAGTATTTGATATATCTTAGGATATTTTAATAGATTCCAAGGAATTTTCCATTGATTTCAATAATTTAGTATGAGATTTTAAAGGATTTGAAATATTTTAGGGTATTTTTAAAATTTCAAGGAATTTTCAAGAGCTTTGAAAAATTTCAAGAGATTTTAAAGGATTTAAAATATTTTAGAATGTTTAAAAATATTCTAAGGAATTTTCAATGAATTTCAATAATTTAAAACAATTTCAACAAGAAAATTAATCTTTTTTGTCGAAAATTTAACTATGATTGAACATTAATTCTTGTATAGAAAATTAGACTAGGTGGAAAATAAAATTATTTTGTGCAAAGTTCATGTATTTTATTAAAAATGCCTTTTTTTAGTATACAATTCAGTCTTTTCAACGAAAGAAATGAATTCTTGATTAAAATAGATTACAAAATTAATTTTCAATAAACAGTTGAATTTGTAACAAAATAGTTCAATTATCAGCAATTTAAAAAATTAAAAAAAAAAATTTTTAATTTCTTATTTCAAATTTAAACTCAATTACGCGCTTCCACATCAGTGGTTTTCAATGGAAACTTGCCTATTACATCATCGTTCATTACGTATTCTTCATGTATTTCTAAAACTGTCAATTTCTGTTCGTCCGTCCTAACCTACGCCAATTTTGTTTTTCTCGTACAATTTTAAAAAATGTAGTGTAATCGATTGAAGTCTCGAAAAAATTTTTTGAGACTTCAAAAAGTGACTAAATTTTAATTAATTTTCTTAAAACTATTGACTGAAATGTTCCTTTTTTTTCACTGAAAATTGATCTGTGTGACTATTTAAACTATCATCAACTCAGGTAACAATGTATTCAAATCTTCGTAATTATCTATCATATTTGTTCGTACTAAAATTACTAATTTTTAATATAATTATTTAGGTTTAAGAACCTTTGAAAAAGGTACGCATGTGTACTGAAACGTCCGGAAGTTTTGAAAGGAGTTTTTTCTATTAAGGGCATGTGACACAGCTAAATACCTATATTACCGACCACAGTTTTTCAGTTCACTAAATGTTCTTTTGAACTTGGGAACTTTTTTTGTAAATAAAATATCGAGCTGAAACTTTGAGAAATATATTAGAGTACAATAAAGTACATTTAGGTACTGCATTTTGGTAGGAACTTCACTGAAAATTATTTCATCTTTTTTCTGAATCTCAACATTTTTTGAACGTTCGAAATTTTTTTATACATAAAATATCGGTATCAAACTTTGAGAAATGCAAGAGCCGAAAGAAAACTACGTTTAAGTACAAAGCTTAATAATAAAAGATGTAAAAAAATATATTTCAACAATCAATTCCAACGGCATCAGCCGGTAACGTTGTACACGAAAATACGAAACCTGGCGGCTACTAGACGAGGCTCTAGAGAGTTCGTATTTTCGTATACAACGTTACCGGCTGATGCCGTGGGAATTGATGGTTGAAATATATTTTTTTACATCTTTTATTATTAAGCTTTGTACTTAAACGTAGTTTTCTTTCGGCTCTTGCATTTCTCAAAGTTTGAGACCGATATTTTATGTATAAAAAAAGTTCGAACGTTCAAAAAATGTTGAGGTTCAGAAAAAAGATGAAATAATTTTCAGTGAAGTTCCTACCAAAATGCTGTACCTAAACGTACTTTATTGCACTCTAATACATTTCCCAAATTTCAGCTCGATATTTTATTTACAAAAAAAGTTCTTAGGTTCAAAAAAACATTCAGTCAACTGAAAAACTGTGGTCGGTAATATAGGTATTTAGCTGTGTCACATGCCCTTAAATAAATATCTGAGTTTCGAAGAACATGTTTTTTTGACTCATATTTATTTTTTCGATTTACGATTGGACCGTAAGACATAAATAATTTGAAATCTACGATTTGAAATCAATAAATATCAACGGTTGAAGAAAGGATTGATTTGTTTCATCAAATCATTTTACAAAAGAAAAAGAATTGTTAACCAAAATAGATATATTTTTAAACAAGAAGAATAATTTAATTCAAAAACAGATGAAATTTTAATTGAAAACGGTCAATTTTCAAACAAACAAAAAAACAAATTTCGAATCAAATAGTTCAATTTGCAATGACAAAATAAATAAATTTTCAACTAGGAAAGATAAATTTTTAACAAAAAATTATATAATTAGATTCTCAGTTGAATTTTTGTTCAGCCCAAAAACAATCATATTCTCAACAAAATAGTTGAATTATCAATACAAAAATTAATTTTTTACGTCAAATATAAATTTTAGACGATAAATGAAACAGTTAAATTTTCAATTTAAAAAATGAGTTTTGAACAGCAACAAAAACAATCAAATTTACAACAAAATACATAAAATTTTAAATACAGAAGTAAATGCACAAACAACAAGAATAATATTCTAATAACAAAATGAATTTTCTACCAATGAAATTAATTTTCTCTAAAAACGACGAATTTTGAAGCAAACACGAAAGCAATTTTCAATTTTAGGAATGAATTTCATTCTAAAAAATAAGTATTCAGCCAAAAATAGAATAGATAAAATTGATTTTTCAACAGAGTAGTTTAATTTTCAACGAAAGAAGTTAATTTTCAACTAAAAAGATTTCTTTTTACCAAAACGGGAACAGTTACATTTTCAGTAAAAAAAATTAATTCAAAACAAAATCGAATTAACAACAAAATAGTTACATTTTCACCAAAGAAATGAATGTGCAAACATAAAGATTAATATTCTTATAAAAAAGATGAATATTCAACAAAATACATGGATTTTCCAACACACAGTTGAATTTTCAACTAAAAAAGAAAGTGTTTAAAAAAAAGTTTAATTTCCAGCCAAAAATGGAATAGTTATATTTTCAGTAAAAATGTGATTATTAACCGAAAAAAGAAGTTATAACAAAATATTAAAATATTCGACAAGAACAAAATTAATTTTCAACGAAAGAGTGGAATTTATAACCCAAGAACTGAATTTTTAGTAAAAATAGATAAATTTTCAAACGAGAAGAATAATTTACTATCAATGCGATTTTTCAACTAAATAGTTGAATTTTCAACTAAAAATAATACATTTTTAACAAAAAATGAAACAGTTAAATTTTCAGTTCAAAAATCAATTTTCAACCAAAAAGGCTTTTTAAGTCCGAAAAGAAAAAATATCAATTAAAAAAAAAATTGTGTGTCAAAATGAAGTACTTTAACGGAACTGATGATTTTTTTGCAAAGCCTTTGAATTTTCAAACCAAACATATGAATTTCTAACAGGAAAGTTCATTTTAAACCAAATAAAAAAATTTTCAACAAAAAAGAGTTAGACATTCTTATTGGTTATCGACTAATCTAGTGAACTCGTTTTTTGTCGATAGAATGATGATTTTTGATCTACTTATTTAAACTTTTTTTACACAAACAGAATACACATTTTGGTTAAAAATTCTTTTTTTTATGTTATTCTTGTGTTGAAATTAAATTTTTTCCACTGAAACCTTGAGTATAAAATGAAATTTTCAATTAAAAAGTGTTTGTTGTTTTAGTTGAAAGTTTGTCTTTTTGGCAGAAACTTTTCCTTCTTGTTTGAAAACTAATATTTTTGGTAAAAAATAATTATGATTTTGTTTAAAAATTTTTTTCCAGCTGAAAATTAAACTATTCCCTTCCTGGTTGAAAAATCTTTTTTAGTTAACACATTCAACTATCTGGTTAAATTTTTTTGGTAAATTCGTAATTTTTAAACTATTTTTTTTTATTGAAAATGTTATGATGGCATTCATGGTTGAAAACCACCTATTTTATAGATAATTCGTTTTTTTACAAATTAATTTGTTGAAACCACGTATTTTTTAAGAAAAATATTTGTTTGAAAAATTCATTGTTTTTTGGTTGAAAGAGAATTTTGCTTTAATGAAAATTTTGGCTTTTTAGTAAAAATTTATTTGTTTTGAAAATTCTTCTTTCCATTTTAAAATTAATTTTTTTTGCTATTTTATTAATTTTTTTGCTAACCATCTATTAATTCTATTATTTGTTCAAAATTCATCTTTTTTGATTCAAATTCAAGTATGTATATGGTCAAAAATCCATTTAATTCATAGAGTATTATTCTTGATGTTTGTGTATTCACTTTTTTGTTCCAACTTATAATCTGTAGTAAACTCGATTTTTCAGTTCAAAATTAATTATTTCCGTCGATAATTAAATTTTTTAAATTGAAAATGAACTATTACATGTTTGGTTAAATACTTGTTTTTTTTAGTTTTAATATTAATTTTCAAGTTAAAAATTTGACAATTTTATTGATTTTTTTACCATTTATTTTTTTTCAGTTGAAAATTCTTATTTTATAGTAGAAAATTAGCATTCTTGTTTGAAAATGCATCTATTTTGGTAAAAAAATTCATTCTTTTGGTTGATTATTTAACACCTTTATTGAAAATTCGATTCTTTTTGGTAGAAAGAACATTTTTTAATACTTAAATTTTAACTTTATCATTTTTGATTTAAAATTGATCTTTTCTATTTGAAAATTTATATATTTTTTCGTTAAAGATTGAACTATTGTGTTACATTTTTTTTGCTTAAAAATTGACTGCTTTTAGTTATTAAAAGTTCATGTTTTTTTTTTTAAAGTAAATTATTCTTCGTGTTTCAAAAAGTATCTGTTTTGGTTAAAAATAATTTATTTTGTCTTTTTGAAAATTCTAATATTTTGTTGAAAATTAATTTTTGGAATTAAAAATTTAACTGTATCATTATCGGTTAAAAATGTGTTTTTTTTTTTAATTAAAAAATTTGTTGTTTTTTTGGTAAGAAAATTGACCTTTCTCAGTTAAAAATTGATCTTTTTTTGGTAAAAATGTATTCTTCTTGTTTAAAGTTCATCTATTTTAATCAAGAATTCATTTCTTTCGTTAAAAATCCACATTTTTAGTAAAAATTCTTTTCTGTTGATACAATATGATTTGTTTAGATAAAGAATGCTCAGTAATCCATTTTCCGTTAAAAATGTATCATTAATTTAGTAAAAAATTCAATTATATGGTGAAAATATTTTCCACTTCGCAACAAATGTAATGATTCTATGGTTACTCAGGATTTTAAAACCAGAATAAATTTGAGGAGCAGTTGATTAGATCGTCATTCGTGAAGTCGGGCGAGCTGGGTTTCGTGTTCGCACATTTTCGGCTTCACACGAGGCTGGTCTTCGCAGCAGCAAAGTGTGGGGAATCTTCTCCCTTCATTCTTGTGCCGTTTTACCTCTCGGCTAATTCTTAGGTCGTTTTTGCTAACGCGTGTTTTTACTTCTCTTTTCCGCAACTTTTTTTTAGTTCGCCTTTTCTCTGAGCGTGTCATTTTAAGATACTAAAAGAGTGTACCAAAGGACAATCCCATCTGTCAATTCCTTCGAAAGTTATCGTGCTAACAAACTAAACAAAAAACCCATCCATTAACAGAAGCACATTATTGTCCTTCAGCTCGAACGATTCGATTAATCTTAGAATTTTAACTTCGCCCTACTGCACGTATAAAAGTGGTGTATTTAACTAATTTTATTTTTCTCGCACTTTTTTAAATCACTGTGAATGGATGAATTTTGAGGAACGAAAAACTAACAGCGAGAAAGTTGTCAAATACAGTACCAGAAAGATTTATTGAAAGTTTTAGCCCTATTGAATTAATGTTTAAGAAATTTTCTATGTCTAAAGTCGCTAGCGGCTGGAACGCTGTCCAGTCTCGCGGAGGAACTATGACGAGAATCTTCAGCTGTATGCTAAAGATAAAATTAATTAAGTAATCAGATAATATAAAACTATTATGAATAAACAAATAATATTGCACAATTTCAAATAATTTATGAATTTCATATTCTGTTCTATAATTCGTTAATTTTTTTATGTACAGTAGAATGATTCTATTTTTGAGACGAGCAAAACAAAAGCATGTAATCTCTGAGAATTCGTAGAATTAAATTAAATTATTTTCAGTTTTTCGCAAATTTTTCTCGCACTTTTCTTCATGTCTGCTTATTTTTCTATCTCTAGGATTCGCATGTTCTGACATTGCATCACAGTTTATTTAAACAATTAAGTAATTTTTCTCTTTTAAATGCAATGAAATTCTAATGCACTAATTCTAATGTACTTTTCTCGTTATCTTGAAGGAAATGATTGTTTTCTGCTCCGAGCCAACCGTAAAAGTTATATAAACAGTATAAAGCTCATAAAAAATGATCTTGTGTTCACATATTTAAGTTAAAGTACCGAACATAAGACAATTTCGGATGAGGTCTATATTGCATTGACACTTATATCATCATAGTATACAACATTTACTGTTCAAACGGATTAGAAAAATACTTATTGGCTTTAAAATAACGAGGAAAATTGACATTTTCGTGATTTAGATCATTTTCGATACTTCAACTTGAGTGTGCGAATATAATATAATTTTTTGTGAGGTCTTTACTTGATAGGCATTTATATTATTACATTATACAACTTTGATGATTCGACCGGATTATAGAAAAAATTATTTGCTGGAAAATAACTACAAAAATTCATTTTTCGAGTTTTTGACCTTTGACTGCGCTGTGCGAACTGAGAGCATTTTTTTGTTAAAGTTTTCAAGAAGTTATTTTAGCATCCACTACAAACTTTTCATACACGCACACAAAAAAAGGAAAGACTAAACTATTGTATTTTTCGATACGCCCTATTATACATAATATAAAGTAAAGACTTTTGACATTCTACCAAATTATTTATTTCTAATACTTTGTTATTACTCGATTACATAATTAGTTTCTATCTTGGCCGTAGGTGAACTGTATTAAGAATTACAGCTGAGATTCGCTACAATCCGCGCGCGAGATGGCCAGCGACTTTAGACATTAATAGTTTCTTGAATATTAATTTGTTTTGGGCCTAAACGTTTCAGAAAACTTATTTGTACTGTAATTAATACCTATCTTCATGGAAGTTTTTCGTAGCAAATCATGAAAATGAAGGTCGAAAAAGAAGAGGTACGATAATTCTTTTGAAACGTTTCGGTCACTGTT
The DNA here is from genome assembly GCF_010883055.1 of Belonocnema kinseyi. NCBI lineage: Eukaryota > Metazoa > Arthropoda > Insecta > Hymenoptera > Cynipidae > Belonocnema > Belonocnema kinseyi. The sequence continues at coordinate 101,070,162 of NC_046662.1, forward strand.
TGGACCTTTATCAGTCAAAGAAAAACATTTATTAAGACTGTAAGAAATATAAAAATAATTAAAAATATATTATATAAGGAGAAAATAATGATTAGATCAAAAATATAAATTTTTTAAATAAAATAAGGGTTGTCTCATAAAAGGAGGCTCTCAATTTTAAATCAAAACTATAAGTGATGAATATGATATCAATGAAAAGACGGTTGGTCAATGTCAAAAGCAAGCAAGCGCACCTGGTATAAGTTAAAAAACGAAGAGTAAGTCAGAGTACGAGAATTCAAACAAGAATAGTACCTTTTGCACAAAGGGAACAAAATGAAGTACTATATTCGCAGCGAGTACGAATTTTGGGCACGAGCGAAACGGGGGCCCAAAATCGTACGAGCTTGCGAATGCTTTGTTGCTCCCATGGTGCATATACTATTTTTGAACACGAAGGGTGCAAAATTCGCGTTATTGGATGCATATAAGAAGGGAGCAAAGCACATAACCTCATATTTACGCATCGCTCTGTCTCTCATAATCTTGTGGATCAGCTGACTTTCTCTCCCGATCATAAGGAGAAAGAGAAAAACTGGGTTTGCTCCCGCTTATAGGCATCGAAAACACGCATGTTGCGCCCTGAGTGTTTAAAAACAGAATATGATGATAGAGTCGATAAAATAGAATGGAACTTTAAAAGCGTGAAAATTAAAATCTGGTAAGAGGTTTGTAAACATCAGTAAATAAATTGTTTTCATATCGGATATTAACAGTATTACGTACATAGTTGATAAAAAAGTTTTAAATTACAGTGAAACTCTGAGATAGAGTCCCCTGATATAGTTATTGCGAGAATTGACGTCGCGCCGCAAGTTGGAGTAAAAGGAGCTGCGCGAAGTGAGCGGCGGTTGCTCAGGCGTGACTGAGCAAAAGCGTTTTCTATGAAACGGCACTCTATCTGGGTAATTCCTTACCTCCTCCAGCCCCAAAACCAGCCCTGTCTCAGAGGTGCACTGTATTTCTCTACGAGCTCTATTGTTCTCCATTGATAAAATCTCAAATTTATCTCAATAAAAATTATGGCCGATAACAATATAGTGTTTAGTAAGAGCAGTTACTGCTCTTAGTATACTGCTCTTACTAAACAATATATCGTTACCGGCCATAATTTTGATTTAGGTAATTTTGAGATTTTATCAATAAAGTACCAAATACTGCTAATCTCCGATATGAAAATAATTTATTTCCTGACGTTTACAAACCTCTTACAAGATTTTAATTTTCATGTTGCTAAAGTTCCATTCTACTTTATCGACTCGTAACTCGCTTTCAGTTTTTGAGTCAGTCATCTTCACGTCCGAACGGGATGTCGGGCTTTCGCCCTTATTTATTTATATTCTTATTTATTAGTTTTAATATTTATATGTGTCTAAATCATGTTTATTGTGTTCCTGTTTTAATTTTTACTCGGACTTACACTTCGTTTTTTAACTTATACTAGACATCTTTGTTTTTCACATTGAACTTTCGTCTTTTCACTAATATGATATGCATTGCTTATAGTATTATTTTAAATTGAGAGCCTCCTTTTATGAGACAACATTTTTTTTATTTGAAAAATTTATATTTTTTCATTTTTATCTAATCCTTATTTTCTCGTTATATAGTATATTCTACATTATTCGCATGTTTTTTACAGATTTAATCAATGTTTTTCTTTGCCTAATGAGGTTTATACAGTGACCGAAACGTGCCAAAAGAATTGTGGTACCTCTTCTTTTTTGAACTTGATTTCCATGACTTGCTATGCTACTTAAATTTGTGAGTGTACAGTAAACTAGTTTATGTAAATACATCGAAAATGCCAAGAGATATAAAATATTCTGTTTAAAGTGTCTGCATACGCCAAGCCAAATAATTGAATGTTCTCTTCTTTGATTCGACATCTTAACTGTAAAACATTAAAATTTCCGAGTGCTAAATTTTCAATATTGAACGTTGCAATTTCTGTTGTTCCATTAAAAAAAAATTCATTTGCGTCTGAGGTAAGATGTTTAAATGAATTTTAGATAATATTTTGTACAATGCTACATAAAATCCTACAAATGGTAGCACATTGCAAAAATTTTGAATACTTCATTTCTGAAAAGTTTAAAAACAAAGCAGTGTAAACCCTATGCAAACAACTCTGTGGCCTTGGCGGTAGTTATTCATTAGTTTTCCTTTTCAATATGGCTCATATTGATTCATGTGTCCAGGTTTTAAACATTCATCAATTATTATGTTAATTTATTCAACGTAATCTCTGGTAAAATCCAGAAGTCTGCAGGGTTCCTATATTTTCCATCCAACGTGATCAAAGCCCTGTTAACAGAGTTCCGCTCATGTTTTAGTAATTACGCATGTCCTCGAAGATGTCCTTAATGGCAGCCCGCCTCATCCAGTTCAGAGCTAAAGAAATGGAACGGAGATTAGTGGCTGCTCAAGCAAGACATTACTGAGTCGAAGTTATAATAATAAATTCTCGTTTTCACCGAAAAAGCGACCCAGTTTGCCCACCGATTCCGTCGTGAAATTGAAGATTATGTCTTTGTCATTGAAGAGCTCTGAGTGTAGTTCCGTCAAAATCCGGCTTAAGCAACGCGAGCTATTCTCCAACCTATCACTAGATCTCGGGAAACAGACTTTTGGCATAGAGGAGAAAAGGTCACTCTCCTCATCCATAGCAAAAGAAAATCGACAGCTCGCAGAAACAGGGTCAGGGCGTCCTGAATCCCATCTGAGTTAACGTAGAAGAGAACATCTTAGGCGTACACAGATAATCTAACCCTGCCCGGAAGACATTCTTTCAAGCATCTCAGTACCAAACTTAACACCAGGGGAGAGAGACTGTCAGGAACGCCCACCCCGATACTTGCATTGCTATCATCCGACGTTAAAAACAGATTTCTTTTGCTCACAAGGGAAAAAACGAAGTTGAGGAGTCTACCCGGAACTTCCAGGTCTGTAATCTCCCTGATCAGCTGCCCAGGGTGGTCCGCCTTACATGACTCCTTAGATCCAGAGCTAAAGCCAGCGTCGATTTTTCTCTGCCAAAGCCCGCCATGACATCTGTTACAAACACAGCCACGCAGTTCGTGGATAATCTTCTTTCCAGAACCCATACTGAAACTCTGGCAGCTAGTTCTTAGGGATGTTTGATTCTTCGGAAAGAATTGATTCTTTAGTTGATCTAAGATCAAATAGACGAGAATCAATTCTTCAAAAGATCAACATGGAAAGAATCAATCTTTTAAAGGACAATCTTTTAGTGACGCATACTAAAAGTTAATTTAGGACATCAATTGTTCATTTTCAATAATTGAGTAATTTGTTAATCAAGTGGTATTATGATGAAAAAGACAAGTATATTTTTCAAAGATACAGTTTTTTTAAATAAAAGAAATTGTGTTTATTAATCGTAAACCATTATATGAAAAATTAAAATGTAGAACATTAAATAAAGGAATAATAAATTATGAAAAAAGCACTAAAAAAAAAGTTAAAATAATATCGACAATCGAACGAATTTCTCTTTCTCTCTCCACACGTTAGAAAAAGAGGTCCGTTCGATTTTCGACGTTCGAAATGGTATCGGAGTCCCACTGCAAGACGCATGTCAGGCGATGTTCAAATGTTTCGAGCAATGTCCACAGGAGAGAAAAAGACAAAGATATGGAAAGTCTTTTTTACACTTCCGAAACTTGAATGAGCCTCAGTGAATTCAACAGAATTAAGAACACTGATTGCTAGACTGCATACATAACATATATGCTGTGTACTATCAGAGTCAGAGGCACTTTTCAGGAAAGTGTGCTTTTTTATGTTCCCGTGACCTTTTCTCCATTTTATTTCAGTTTAAAACAAAATCAATACCTTGATCTTCAGGGAAGAGAATCAATTCTCAAAAGAATCAACTTCGTAGAGAATTGATTCAAAAGATCGATCTTTTCGCCAAAAAAGATGGATCTTCAAAGAATCAAATCAGAATCGAACATCCCTACTAGTCCTTACTCTCAGCTAAGTGTTCGAGACGCTTCTGAGTCATTGTCCAATAGCTTGCAAAAGTTTGAGGTCAGTGAATTCGAGCGAAAACCCTATCTACTCGCCGTAAAGTGAAGTAGACTCTGGTATCACACCATGTCCCCGAAAAAGACGACTCTCTAAACATGTCATTAAAGTGCTAACCTGACGGTACGTCGTGTGATGAGGCTATAGGTGTGATTTATCGCAGTTCAACTGGGAGCCGGTGTCATTTTTAGATTATGGTTGCTCCCAGTAGACCCTACGATGGTTGTTTAACACTTTTTTTTTTAAATTATATGCAGGATTTTCCAGACTCAAGTGTCCGGACTTGCATAGCCGTATAGAAATAAATAAAAAATTCCTTTTTCAAAAATCAGTTGAAGTTTTAGTGTTTGTGTCATAAAATATTTTGGCTCAGCCAATCAGGAGCGCAGTAAGAAACATACGTGAGAACACGAGCGAGAGTTTAACGCGTGTTATTAAAGCGAGCACGGAGGTGAGGTCAGCGATAGGAGAACAGCGGTCACTACTCTGCGTTGGACTCTTATTAATATACGCTCGACTGTTTATACCCCGCTCATGATTGATCCAGCTTAAATATTTTATAATTCAAAAACTTAAACTTTAAATGATTTTTGGAAAAGGAATTTTCGGGTTATTATTTTTATTTTTATACAGCCATATCAGTCTGGACATTTGAATCTGAGACACCTTGTATATATGAAATAAAAATTCTTTAATATATTAAACATTTCTATGATTCAAATTTAAATATTCGAATTTTGGAAATTTCGAGTACCTAATTGAAGGAATTCGTTAACAAAGGGCTGTTGAAAACAAAAGATTAGGGTTTTTTATTTCAATCAGCACCTAACTTCACTTCGTTGATTGCTTAGGGGGAAACAATAGGTCAAATGCATGGGACAAAAGTTTATTTTTGTATTATCTTCGTAAGGAATAATAATTATTACCATTTTATTATTTTATTAATTATTGTTTCAAAATAAAAAATCTTTTTCAAATATACTTCTATAGAAAAAATTATTTTTTACGAAGATATTAGCAAAATAGAGCCCAAATGGACCAAATCCCATGAATTTGGTCCATTGTTTTCCCCTCAGCACTAAGCAAGTGAAGTTATCGGATGGTTAAAGTGAAAATGCCTAATTCGAAATTCAGCGAATTTCTCTAAAAGAAACTTTAAATTACCGTCAATACTTTTAAATCTTTCAATTGGACATTTTTATTAAAAATGTTAAAAAAATTATAATGCTAATCTTGAAATATTATTGATATGGGTAAATGAAAAATTGGTCAGAGAAAAATCAGTGCTGTCGCCCGACAACGCTACCCATTCAGGAATCCTGTCGTCTGACAACCATATTTTATTTTCTATTCCAATTTTTTCGCCCGTGGTTTAAAAAAAGAGAGATAATTTACATTTATATTGCAATTTAAATTTAAAGAAAAGATGGCTGTATATACTTGCCCTCTCTCGATCGTGGGTACAAACAAATTAGCTAGTCTCACCATTATTGAACGTACACGGAAAGAAATTTAGGGCGAATGCGATACTTATACGTACCACTGCTGAGCTAAACACACGAGCATCAGCGCGCCCTGAGTTCAAGACACCTACTCTCTTATTTTGAGAACGCTGCGATCCGACAAATGGACGAACGGCGCGCGAAACTCTTGGGATAACAGCAGTCCCAGAATTCAGTAAGATGGTTGTGTTATTTTCGGGACACGCACCGGTTCATAGAAATTTTATATGAATGTCCAAGTCGGATCTAATACTGTTGTACTCGTACGTTTACGTTCTCTCGTCCGGGACAGCAGCGTTCCCAAATATAAGAGATTAACGTTGCACCACATTTTAAGGCAGCTGCTTCACGCAGATAAATACTTTATATATATATAACTTATATAATATTCGTGGTTCTAAATTTCTTTCGGTGCACCCACTGCTGAAACTGCATACCAGTGGTCCCAGATCGGCGAAGTCATACACCGCTGTGTGACCGGATAAAGCCAGCGGGAACTACTGGCGGAACGAGTGAATTTTGTTCTTTTATCGAAAAATATACTTCTTTCTACTTTATACTCTTTTTATTGTTTAGTGGTGAATCAGAGATGTTTCACATATGGTACCATCAAATTCAAATGATCTTCGATTTTATGTACACATATATGTATACTATACAGTGTCGATCTTAAGTTCTTTTTGTGTTAAATATATGAGCTAAACTTTCTTGCTCTTAAATAGATTGAAAAAGCTATCAGAAATCTATGTAAAATAAGCCAAGATGAAGGCATTTCGTCAATTTTTAAAGCAGATATTGCAAAAGTAGTTAAAAATTTGAATTTTTTCTTAAAATTTAAATAAAATCTAATTTAATAAATATTTCAAAACGTTGGAACTAAAAAGTTTGAAAATAGAAAGGCGGCTCATCTGCAAATCAAATAAATATATGGGCCATTTTTATTAACCTTTAGATTTGATGTCCTAGTTGTGAAAAAGTGAAAATTTAATGTTCATCATGAAAATGAGGAATTTTATAATTGCAGCCATGGAAAATTAAAGAAATGATAGAATTGTTCAATAGAAATTTTTTAAATTTTAACTCTGTTTGAAATCTCGAACTTTTAAAACATTTTTCAAATAAAAATAACTCCCCCCCTCCAACATTCCAAATGGAAATTAAGGAAGATGAGGAAAAATCGTTTGCCCCACGTACGAAAATTAATAAAAAAACAACAAAATCTACCACATGTGCTTAAATGAAACTGACTTTGCAGAACAATGATTCGCAGTAGGTTTCTTAACAAAAAAAAAACAAGAAAATACGCAAAAAAAAATAAGAATGAAAATATTTTTGCCATAATCCATTTCTAAAGTAAATGGTCTTGGGAAGCCCCGACGATAAAAATGAAGGCATGAATAGATTTTACTGTACATATAGTTTCATTATTGTCACTCTGAACTTGGCCATTTTCAGTCACTGACCCTCACGCTTTTTATAATAAACAACGATTTTTGTCAATTAAATCTGGATCTGGCGTCGCAATTTTGATATAAATATGGCTAATAAAAATAAAAAAAGCGGAAAGGTGAGTGACTCGAAATTACCAAGTTCAGAGTGACAAGAATTACACGACATGTGCAGTAAAATCGGTCAAATCTATTCATGCCTCCATTTTTTCCGTCGGGGTTTCCCAAGATAATTTATTTTAAAAATTGATTGAGTATAGTTTCATTCTAGTTTTTTGTGTGTGTGCCTATTTTCTTTATTTTTTAACGAAACCTACAGTGAATCATTGTATTGAAGGTTTAGCCTCATTTAAGTGAACGTGGGAGATTTGGTTAGGTTTTGTTAGTTTTCCTATGTTGGGCGAACGTTTTTTGGGGCGAACGCTTTTTCCTCAACTTTCCCAATTTCCATTTGGTATGTTTAGGGGGGGGGGGGGTCTGAATATTTTTAATCATCACCAGAGAGCGGACTTGAGTGCGCAACTTCAGGCTGGGCTCATCCGCTCTCTGATAATCACAAATAAACATGATGATTCATTGATATATAAGAATTTGAATGAAACAAAGTTTACGCTAAAATGATAATGAGTTAAAAAAATGAAAGGCTGAGCTTTTCTTACAAAAAAGAATCACTCGACTAATCATTGTTGTGAGCGTGGTCTAATAGTTGGTCGCTTTTAACTAACCTTCGATCAACTACTTCTTACCATGATTTATTAATGTGAATATTCGTTAAATAGTACATTATGCACCTGAGGGGTGAAGAGGGGTTTTTCCGACGAATGAAAACCTACACAAGTCGAAAAAGTGCCTCTCCCCCTTAACGCACACGCTATTAAAAAGAAACATGGATGATTTAAGAAATTTCTTGAAATACAGTCATGATTTCAGTCCATATAAGATTTTGAATAAAGAAGCATGAAACTTATGTTAACTGATTCCAAATTAGCAAAATTTCAATAAAAAAATGTCCGTTAATTTTTGTAATTTATGGTAATTTGATAATTGATTTATGGTAACTTACATGAAATTTCCCAATATTCAGTAATTCTGAAATTCTTCGCCAGGAATAATATTGTATTATACTGTATCATATTCCCTCATGAAATTACATAGCACCTGCTATATAACATTGTGTTATATTGTATGATATACTGTAGATATTGTATTTTACTTTATCATAATGGATTATTTTGTATTATAATTAAAAAACAGAGAGAGGGAGAGAGAGAGGAGGGTGGGGGGGGTCCAGGTCCCGCCGGGCCGTGTGTGCAGTCATCCGGTTGTATGGACGTACGTTTTTTTCAGTTCAATTCCATCCTAACGACAGTCACTAACGTCCTAAAAGAAGTTTCACTTCAACATACATATTCAAATTTGAATTGTATGAAAATCCCTCGTAAATAGATAGTTTTAGTGGGTAACAAAAATGAGTGAATTACTGACTGTCGGTAGTTTCTTAACAAAAACATATATATAATCGCAATATATATATAATCGCAATATATATATAATCGCAATGTTCAGCAATAAACAAACTAGTGCCTCCGATGGAAAACCTTGCGAAAACGCCTAATCTGCCCTTAGTTTAAGGAATTGAGTTCGCCATAAAAATATATGACAGAAACAAAATTTTCCTAGCGGACGAATCTTAATCATTTTCGTTAGTATGGTCTGCTTGTTTTTTTCTCACCTTCGGTAAACTACCTCTGACCATAATTTTGAAAATTATATTTATATATATATAAAACTGAAAATTGCAACTATCAAGTCTTCCATTTCGATGTATACGATTCCGAGGAATTTAAGAAACCAGAAAGTTTTGTGCGTCTAAAGTTGAAATCGAACTATTGGGAATATTTATATATAAAATCATTAAATTGAAATTGACTAAAATTGAATTAGTCGAATTTTGAAAAGTATATTTGATAATCTTAAAATTGGTAAGGGTTTGTGTACAAAAAAGTTTCAATATAACAATTCTTTGCGACTAAATTTCTGTAGTCTTAAATAGATTTCGGATTTGTTTAAGTTTCAAACTTCTGAAGTCAGTTATTTATTTTTTAATGTTTTCCATTGAAAATTACTTTTTATTTTGAAGGTTAATTCAATTTTAAAGGTTTACAATTTAAAAAATTTCTATTTTGAACGGTGTAAATGAATGTGCATTTTTTTTTTATTTGAGAAAAGTTTATTTTATTGTAGCATATATGACTCATATTCTTTATATGATATGTTTTTTTTATCTTTAACCATCTGTAATTATTTTTGTTTTACCAACATGATAATGGCCGTTTTACAAGATTTGTTACCTTTTTTAGTAAAACGTATGTATAATTTGTTTCTTAGAAGGCTGTTTTTACCTAGGGACATAAAAAATAAATGATAAATTCTAATTTTTAAGGTATTTACATTACATTTATTGATCTTAGCGGCTTTAACTTTGAAATTGTGGAATACGTATTGAACGTTTAAGTTTAAACATCTATAATTTTCAACGGTTCAAGTTTAGAATTGCGCCTCATTAGATTCGTTAGTTTCTGAATTATTTTTATAATATTTTACTTTATAAACTTACCATTGCTTCAAATTTAAATCGGTTATTCGAACAGACTCGATGTAAATAATTATTTTCTAGATTTACCAAGAAGCAAAAAAATTTGGCAAAGTGTACAATATCCAAGTGTGCTGTTGTTACGGTGGAGGCAGTAAATGGGAGCAAAGTAAAGCTTTAGAAACTGGAGCAGAAATAGTAGTCGCTACTCCCGGTAGAATGATAGATTTAGTTAAAATGAAAGCGACAAATTTAAAAAGAGTTACGTTCTTAGTTCTTGACGAGGCCGACAGAATGTTCGACATGGGATTCGGTAAGTAATTTATTTTGTGGAGGAAAACCATTAAGGCCCCTGGAAATCTTGCGGAAATTCTGATTGTAAAACTGAGGCGAAATGGAGAAGACATTTTGATTAGTAGTTTATACCTAATATAAAGAATACAAAGGTTTTTGGAAGAGGTCGTTTTCTTGTATATTATACATATA
>NC_046662.1:101080382-101101375 GCF_010883055.1 Belonocnema kinseyi
TACATAAAAACATACATAATTGCGGTAAAATTTCAACTGTAACCACGTCCCACGACCGTGAGATAGGTAGTTACAGTATGTGATGGACTTAAAATGACGATCCGGCAAAACTCTTGTGCACCCAAGTATGACCGCCTTCTGTAGGGATGCTTTTCAGCTTATTAACCAGTGAAAGCTTAGCACATCCGAGAATATGAAGTTCCAGTATATGCGGCACTTCTCATTCTCGACAATTGGACAATTGACTTGATTTCCTTGGAAGCATTAAGCGGATCGGTATTAAGGTTAATACCGTATAAGTGACAAGAGATGGTTATAAAGCATTATTATAGTGCCGCATTGTGTCTTTGGATGAAGGCCGTTCCCGTATGAGTTGAAAAACTAGATAGTATGTGTCCTGGATGCTCGCGGTGTCCATGACACGCTGTGCAACTATCATCGGGAATATCTTGGCGAAAAATGATACCGTCTTGACATGCCAAAATGAAAACCTTCGTGCCCGACTTCAATCCGGATGATTTAAGGAAAGCAAACGTTAGTCCACACGACATCGACTGATCCTCCACATTTCTGTGGAAGATTAAGTTCATTCTCTTGTCGAGGAGCTGTTCACGGAAGTTTTTCTCTTGCGCTTTCTTAATTCGGGTTTTCAGTAGTAGGTACTCAAGATGGATAAGATTTTATGCATTTTGGTCATCCCTGATATTGAAGTCAAGGCCGAGTGTTTTAGTAGCTTCTTCCGCCGCTTTGTATAGAAACGCTCCTTTGCTCATTTGTTCGTCCTTCCTGACCATTTTTAGAACAAGGTCACGTCCATTTTCGACTATACGTGCTGTAGCCAAAATAATCGGGTTTTGAGGAACTTCAAGATTTAGTATTCCGCGACCACCTTGAAGACGTGAGACGTAGAGTAGCAGAACAGAAGACTTAAGGTGCATGCTTTTGTTCATGTGCGTAAACTTGCGTATCCCGATATCAAGGGATCTGAGCTCGTCCTTTGTCCATGGAACCACTCTATGATAAGTTATGAAACTAGTAAACAATGTTGAACATTAGAACACTATTTGACCCATTGCCTTTGTAGATAAAAGATGAATCACTCGATTCACCCCCGTAAATAAAGCCATTTTTAGATCGCTTCGTGTCCTTAAGATACGAGGGTTTCGTCAGCTTGTTGTTGTGATTCAGTCGTGCCCTTTAGTCAGCGATCTCGCGGTCGTGAGTCGTGAAACTATAAGGTATAGTAGAACATTGTTTTATCTATTCACTTTCTAGATAAGTAGGAGTAGGTCACTCCATGTACTACCGGAAATAAGATGACTTCTTATTTTAATCAATCAATAAAAAATAGAATTTTTCCCGGAACAACGGCCTTCTCCGAAAATCATTGTGCTTTCTAGACTATGTATTAAAAAAACTAGACAGAATGGCTTTTCCGTTTGTCCTGAGTTGTACACTCGGAATTTCCAGACGATTTTCAGGGGTCTTACTGACTTTCTATGAAAATTAAGGTATATTTTAATAGACAATTATTTCTATTATAACCACGTAATTTCCGTTTATCTTTTAATTTTAGAACCACAAGTGCGTTCAATATGTAATCATATAAGGCCCGATAGACAAACCTTATTGTTTAGCGCCACTTTCAAGAAAAAAGTCGAGAAGCTTGCACGAGATGTTTTAACAGATCCAGTCAGAATCGTACAAGGCGACGTTGGAGAAGCGAATACAGATGTAACTCAACACGTAATATCGTTTTACAATAATCCCACTGGGAAATGGAGTTGGTTATTACACAACATAGTTGAATATCTCAGTGCTGGTAGTCTCCTGATATTCGTTACCAAAAAGGTAGACGTCCTTTTCGAAATTATACTAAATAATATGACAGAGAAGTAAAAACTCTAGTTTCTCATAAGTCGCTTTTTTAATAGTTGAATGCAGAAGAGTTGGCTAATAATCTTAAGTTAAAAGAATTCGATGTAATGTTACTTCATGGTGACATGGACCAAGTCGAAAGAAACAAAGTGATAACGGCTTTCAAGAAGAAGGAAGTCAGTATTTTGGTTGCGACAGATGTGGCAGGTAAGTTGCGTTTTATTTTTACCTTATTAAATGTTCTTACATGTATTTTTACAGGCATCGGATTGTGCATTTTTTAAAAATTTCTTCGATTTTTTGAAGAAGAATGCAAATAATCGGCTTTTTTATGTGTTTCTCATTAGTTTCCTGCTTAACTTAAATTGTGATTAGGTTGAGACTTTTAAAATTTGAAACTTAAGGAATTGTATAATTTTAGTGATGTACAAAATGATGTCGGTCAGATTTCGTTTTCGCTGCCCGACCCGAAAACCCGAAAATCCAAGTTAATCCGAAACAGTCCAATAATTCAATACAAAAATGTCCTAATGTTACCGGAAGTTGTCAGTACTGTACGGAAAGTTACCATGAATAATGGGTTTTCAGGACAGTTTGGCACACACACTCCTACATAATTTTATTTAAGAAACTTACACATTGTATATAACTTCTTATTCAAACTTTATAATTAGACAATTTTAAATTTAGAGTATTCGAAATTGAGCATTTTATAATTGGATGTATCCTTGAAGGTTCTACAATTGTTGTTCATATTACAAGCCTTAAATAATTGAATATTTTTGAGTCGAAAACATATTAAATTGAGCACACTTTCATACTTTAATTGTACAAGCTCAAAGTAACTTTAGTTTTTGTATGTTCAAATTTAATAATAGTAATTGCGAGCGTTTACAATTACTAAAGGTCATCCAAAATTTCTTCAAACAGAAAGCCCGACCCGACTTAACAACTCGAAGTTTATCTGACCGTGTAGATCCAAGAAACAATTGGTTAAATAATCGCTGTAGGTAGTTCTGGAAAGATTTAAGTGTGTATTCAGAAAAAATAATACGAACCATGAGCCAATTATTAAGCTCCTTGAGTGCCTGGCGGTGTATGCAAAAATAGTGAGATGTATGAAAGAGCTTATGCTCTTGTGGCGGACAAGATTTGTCATAAAATCTGACAAAAGACAAGTTACTACCAGCTATGTCACCTAAGAGGGGAGCCTTCAAAGGAGACTCTCTAAGGTCGATACTTTTCTCCATCTCCCTCTTGCATCTATCTATTGTACTCCGAGGCTATAGCTCTGGAAACCTATGTGGCCCGCCGAACAGAAGAGAATTTAAGGTCAACCACCTTTATACGTGGACGAGGTTAGACTCTTTACCTCTTCAAAAGAAGACCTTAACATCTTTGTTGTAGCATTAAATAGTGTGGCCAACTTCCCAGAAATTGGCTACAATTGCTGGGAAGTGAAGGATTGACGACGCTGAGGTAGGTAAAAGTCAATGACAAGTTTATATTTCCATATAATTGTTGGGTTTATTAAACCACTTACAGAGATGCGATGCACGGTTGGTTCGCGTTGTTGGTCGCTCTGCCAATTTTTAGCTTCAATGGTCGTGAAGGGCTCCTGAAATCGTCGGCGTTGATGAAGTTCCGTAAACCTGGGAGATTCGGTTTAGATACATTCAAAATGGGGTAGCCCAAGGGACAGACACTGTACGAACTGGGCGATATTGATACGAAAGTACGTGTCCGCTTGCATAGTAGCAGAGAACTGGCGATCTGTGGTTGACAACCTATTAACCTAATTTCGGTGATTTGTTGATCCCAATTCCAAATATCCGGGTCTCACCTCTTCCAACCCATTTAGCACCTTGGTAATGGAGAAACATGCTTGTGTTAGAAATGAGCCTAGAAAAAAATGTTTCGCCAAATTCTCAGAAAACTCCGCTTTTGGTGCAGTAAAATGGAACGTGGATGAGTTGAAGTAACTTGACCGAAGCACGCAAGATGGTAAAAATCAATCGAAGTTATCGTTCTAGATCTTCCGTACCTCGTACGTAGCTTCCTCGATATAAAGGGGGTAGAGATTTGCTGAGCTTAAAGTGTCTTCATCGAAGAATGGTTCTAACTACAGTCTGCTCAGTTCTAAATAGCACAGATTCTCTTATGCGACTCGTACATCAACATGAAGTCGCCAATGCTGTGGCGTTTCTATACCATGTCGCAGTTAGGGCCGCAGAGGAGCTTGGTCTTCCATTTGATTCCAGTGACACTACACATGGCCTAGCATCACTAACACCTTTGGTGTTCAAAAGTCGTGTACTGGAAGGTAAACATTCGCTTCTACTAAGAGAACATGCAGACAAGCCCCTTTATGGTAAATTCTACGGCATTATACGTAGAGAAGGGCCATCGATGGGCCTGTTCAACATGTTTCTCAAATCTTCTGGATTGAGATCGGAGACTGAGTTATTTTTTTTTTTCCTGTCAAGACTGTGTTGTAGACACGTTGGTTTACTGAATGCGTATTGTTTGACATTGAAGAACAGAGGCAACAAAAACTAGCAGCACCTGTAGCGCAACACCGAAGATGCGGTTGTATAGGACAGCGATTCCCAAACTTTTTATGCTTCTTTCTGAGGAGCGGCAGGGGCCCCACCCTCAAATTTTTTCACAATACTGGAACCTAAGTGAGACACTGGATGCTAGTCGTTCGTGCTCGGTTGCTTGCTTCGCTGGCCTTTTCGTTGTTAGAGAATCAGAGCCGGTTGAGAAAAATGATTCACAAGATTTGTAAATATTTCCTTTATTATTTCAGATATTAACCGATTTTCAAAAACTTTGTTTTCATTTTCTTTAAATTATATTACGAAATTCATTCAGCCAATTAAAATTTAATTGAGCAAAGTCTTTATAATTTCAGTTATTGCAAGTTCATGACAATGAAAGGGTCATTCGTGGTAGGCACACGAAAGTCGAGGAAAGTAGCCTTCTGGTCACGGCGGGGAGCCTGCCTTGGAGCCTGCCTAGCTGCCTGGCCCGTGGTGGCATCCCCCTGCCGGCGGCAGCCTCATCGGCCGGCGGCACTAGTTTGGGAATCGCTGGTATAGGAGGTTCATATACCCTTGACAGTAGATGCTATGGACGAGCAGCGACCGGAACTGGGAGAGGTCGCAGGGCAATTATCTGATGGTCGACACTCACTAGGCTTGTAGCCGAGGAAATGGCCACATATTGGTTAAGAATCTGGGTTACTTATAGTTCAAGTCAACTGGACACGACGTGGCTCTGTCTAGAAAAGGACAAAATTGCTGGGTGTGGATGGGGTGCACATCTTCTTGTACAGATACATAGAGATGTTGCACTCCGTCCTTGCTGTGACCCTTCAAAATATCTTGGAGAGCCCAAATCACTTACCCTCATTTATAAACGGAGGGCGTAACATATCTGATACCCAAAAAGGTAGATGCTACTAATCCTAGTGATGATCTACCAAACACCTGCCTCTCGACCCTATATACGTGTTTCACGGCTATCATTTCCGACTTCATCTAGAAATATTATGAAGAGAACAACGTCCTCTCCAATATCTCACGATTATTTACTTGAGGTCCTTAATACATATAAGATCCGTCCGCGCTGATGCGTGGAATATTCCAAGGTGATTCATACAGCGCACTATAATTTTGTTTAGCATTGAACTAACTAAGCTGGACACTCAACAATACGTCCTATGGATTAAAAAGTAATTTGGGAGTTGCTGAGTCTCAATTCGCTCACCTCCTGTACATGGATTACATAAAGATGTATACAAGCTTCTCTTATGACATCAGAATGTCTTAGGGTTAGGACAAATGCAGAAAGCTGCATTTATTTCGTAGCGAGATAAATTCTCCTCTAATACTGGACGAATGTTCTCCGATTGAAGCGATGACTGATGATGAATCGTACAGGTGCCCTGGCATGCTTGCACCCCTCGTCTTGCAGGCCAGGGGTGCGTTCCACCCTGCAATTAAAAAGGCTCTTGAGACTGCTTTTTCGGGTCGCTTTAGTCTGATATTGGCGTCTGGTCTCAGTGCGATGAACTGAACTAAATAATAAACGAATAAAATAGTGTAAACAATTAGTTATTAAAATGCACATAGACTTGAGCTGTGTTTAGGTACCATTTTTAGGATTAAGGTATGCGAAAATTCTGCACTTTTCTATCAGGTTAAATGGTACGAAGACGTCATGCCCAGGAGTAATTCCAGAAACTATTATCTATTGATGGATAGAGGTTTCAAAATTGTATCCTTGACTGGGCTGAATAAAAATGTTTCATACGGTTAATTGACTAATTTCGTGATATATTTTTCTATCAAGAATATTCAATTAAACCTGCAAGTTTTAGTTCAAAACAAAGTCAGTTGTTTCTTTATTTTTGTAAACTGATAAAATTAAATAATGTTGATTTTTTTCCTATCTACTGTAGGAGGGTTTTACCTACATCAGGAACAAAAATAAAACTTTGTAGATTATATACAGGGTGTCTACTCGTGGGGAAATCGGGAAAAACCGAGAAATATACGGGAATTTCAAGTGACGGGAATAAACCGGGAAAATGACGGGAATTCACTAAGCTGTCGGGAATTTTATTTCTTTGAAAATATTGTCACACAATTTAAAGCCTTTGTTAGAATGATCTTAATCATGTCCCACGAAAATGCAGCCTTTGAACGTGGTTTCTCTACTAATTCCAATAATATTATTGAGAACCAATCAGAAATTTTTTTGATTGTACTCAGAACAGTTTATGATGCTACATAAATTCTATTTGTATTTGTATTTGTATGATGCTACATACATTGTACATAAAATTAGTCCATCAGCAAATTCCTACAAAAATATCGTTCTGCCGTAATAACACCATCATTCTTTGCGTCTAAAAGCTTAGTTTTAGCAAGTCGTCAAAATCGCTTTAAAAAACGTAAAATTAACAATATTCAAACGCTTGAAATATCATTAAATTTTTTTTTTTGAAAAAACAAAATAACACCTTTTATCTTTGGTTCAAGCTGAAGAAATTTCAGGTTCGACATATTCAACTTTTTTCAAAATATGTGCATAGGGCTTAATCCAAAAAACATGGTTTTTAGCCATTTTCAAAAAATTCGAAATTAAGCAAAAAAAATTTGTTTATTTATAATTTTTTATTATTATTTAGTAGCCATAAATGTACATAGAAAAAGTTTGTTCTAATTTTCGAAGCAATAGGGAAATTTTGTGGAATTTTCAAAATTTTGAATTTTCAATTCAAAAAGGGAACAGCAGATATTAACCGATTTCGAACATTTTTTTTTTACTTTTTTCGAATTTTTTGAAAATGGCCAAAAAACCATGTTTTTTTGGATTGAGTCCTATGCATACATTTTGAAAAAAGTTGAATATGTCAAACCTGAAATTTTTTCAGCTTGAGCCAACGATAAAAGGTGTTATTTTGTTTTTTTTTCCTAAACAAATTTTTAAATGATGTTTCAAGTGTTTGAATATTCTTAATTTTACGTTTTTAAAGCGATTTTGGCGACTTGCTAAAACTAAGCTTTTAGACACAAAAAATGATGGTGTTATTACGGCAGAACCATATTTTTGTAGGAATTCGCTGATGGACTCATTTTATGTACACCCCCCCCCCCCCCCCCCCACGTTGGGGTGGGAGTTAATGCTTAGGGGATACTTATTGATGGTATCCCTTTTTTTAGTGAACAGGTAATAAAGTGCTCAGGTAAGAATTCTTTTGACTTACCGCGTAGGGGAGGGGGGCAAATAAATATTTGATTGCAGATTATATTTGGTTCATATTAAAAATCATATACAATATATATTTCAGATTTTATATCACAAAGTATATTTGCTTTATATTTAAAATTATGTACAATATATATTACAGCTTTTATATTAGAAATTAGATACAATATATATTTTTAAATACAATTTTTTTACTGACGTGCTTCTTACCTGCTTGTGGCTCATGCACGTAGGGAAAGTTTTTGGTCTAAAAAAAGGGATGCTTTCATTCGTTCGATATTGAGTTGTCGTGCAATAATGTCTGCTTTTGAAACCAAGAAGGATTTCAAGAGAGGTTGATGAAAACAGCCGCAAAAAGTGCTTCTAACAACGTTATGTATATAATATGTAATATATATTGTATATAATTTTTGATATAAACCAAATATATTTTACAATATAAAGTCCATAATATATATTGTATATAATTTTTAATAACAAGTATCCCCCTACGCATTAACCCATTTTTTTTAATTTATAATTTTTTATTATTATTCAGTAGCAAAAACTGTACATAGAAAAAATTCGCCATAATTTTCGAAGCAATAGGAAAATTTTTTGGAATTTACAAAATTTTGAATTTTCAAATAAAAAAAGGGAACTGAAGGTATTAACCGATTAAAAAATTTTTTTTTTACTTTTTTCGTATGTCAACGCACAAATTCTTTTTGCTCAGCTCAAACGATTCGACTAATTTGATTATTTTCACTCCGCCCTAGTATGTAGGTTTGTAAAACTTTAATAATTTTCTTATATAAGTCATCATTAATTGTGTCAGTGTTTATGCCCGGGTGGTTATTACTTAAAATGTTGAATGATGACGAGAAATTAAAAAAAGTTGACGGGAAATGATGGGAAAATGACAGGAATTTTGTATCAAGTCAAAAGTAGACACCCTGTATATAATATTTCAAATATTTTCGATATGATTCTAATGTATTAATCCTATTTGTAAAAAAACCGCACTATTTAATCATTCATGATTGTTCAATTTTTAAATTTTAACATTCTTTAGATTAAAAATTGACATATGCGCGTGCTGCAAGCGCCTGCATGACCTGCTAATAGTCATTATATATCTATTAGGGTGGTCCAAAAATGCATTGCAAAATTTTTGTTCACTCTAGAGGATAAGGCATCCCCCCCTCCCAATTTCTATTTCCGGAGAAAGAAAATCCGTAATTTGTTTTCGAATTTTAACACGTGCCACCGGGCACTTAAAAATCTCATTTAATTAACATGGGAAAATTTTGAATTTTCGAAAAATTGAACTCATGTTCCAGGGTTTCATCGAAACATGCCAAATTTTTTAAGGATTTAATTGTTACTTTTAAGCAATTTTCGTCGTCTTTTTCAAACAAATAAGTGCTATTGGACACTGAATATTTAACACACACACAGTTTTTATAGATTTAAATTAGTTAAAATATAATGCATAATTTGAATAATAGGAATAATAAAATAAAAATTGAATCAGAATTAGATGGTAGCTCTAAGAAAACATCCAAAAGGTAATGGCTATCACGTCCAACGTTCGCAAAAGATTTTAAACATCTTATTAAATTAATTTATAACATCCTCACCTTATTAGGCAATTGACTTAGTTTGTGACTGATGATGAGAAACATGGGTTCATTCGAGAAGAAGCTGGAAAAAATTAATAATAGCTCTAAAAAAAGCATCCAGTGGTGACTGTTGTCACCTGCAACGCCCGTGGCTGCTGTGTAAGGACAACACAGCTAAGCTACCTGTATGATAACCTTACTCTATATGTTTCAGTCCAAATCCTAGGACCATTGGTTTGTGTAAGCAATCGTTAAGATAGCAAAAATTTATTTCTTTTATTTTTGCAGTAATCGAACAAAGAGTTTTAAACTGTCAGAAAATATGCCTCTTGCTACTCTTAAAAGTGTAAAAATCTTGAGCCTAAAGTAACTATTAGTTTTCCCAACAAATCACTTTTTTCAACTATTTTTTGCACATTTTCGGAAATTTCTACGCATTTGGGTGTTGTGCTATCATGTCCGCTTAGCGGAAAAACGAGTTTTTATAATTGAATTGAATAAAAGTGGCTTCAAAAAGACCGCATGTTTTTTCTTCATGAACAAATGTAATAACTCCGTAAAATTTTTACTTAGATAGATAAACGTTTATTTTTCGGCCTGCTGGCCTTAAAAAATTGACTTGCTTACACTTCCATTTTTTTAATAGAATTTTCTTACAACTACGTCTTACAAAGTACTATGGATCCACACCTTATAACTAACCCGCTCGCTCATATAGCCTAACCATCCTCGCCGCGCCTCGTCTCGCACGAATTTCTCTCTTTTGTCGCTATGCCTCGCATTACCAGCCTCGGTCTCCGCGGCTAACACCTAATACTTAACTACTATTTAAAATATTTACATTTCTCTTACATCTACTTCCTCTTCTATTTACAATCTTTCCTTCTCCATTTCTCTTCCTCATTCCTTCTCTATCTTATCCAACACCCGCTTCACCCATGCTATTGCCCTTTTGTCACGCCTTTCATGCAACAATACCTCCATGCTTCTAATGTTTCCCTGAAGGGCTTACATTTTTCTTTCAACTTCTTCCCTATTCCTTTACACACCCCCCACACACTTACTTGGTGGTGGGAGGGGGACCTACAGTTTAAGGTGGATTCCGAACCACCAAGAGCAACAGCTTTAAGTACTTAGATAAAAACTTTTTCTCTAGAGGTACCGGATCCACGAATCTCCGGAGATGAACAACTCTCTTGCTAGACTAGTATTCACCGCATGGGCCGCCGAGGCTCTTCTAGAGTGCGAGGCGGGAATCGAACCCGCAAGCCGAATTAAAATATTTTAGTTCAAAAAGGGGGGGGGTTTAAAAAAACTATTACTGCTACTGAAATTTTAAACATACTCAGCTGCAGTTTACATCAAGTATAGAATAAGATCTGTACTTTGTGTTATAAAATTTACCAGGCTGTTAGCCAGGCGTTCGCACCATAGTTGAATTTACGCCTTCAAATTGAAAAAAGTTTGAATATCACGGCTATGGCACAAACGTCCGACCGGCAGCTGCGGTTCCCCCACAGACTGCCCTTCTGTAGTCAATCACCACGATCAACAACAAAATTACAATGCACTGCCTCGTCAATTTGTTAACAAATAACAAAGCTCTTATTCTATACTTGATGTAAATTTTAGCGTTCTATGTTTAAAATGTCAATAGCGGTAATAATTAAAAAAATTATCTCCCCCCACCCCTCCTTTAAATACAAATTTTTTCTTGTTAAAATTTGTACAAAAATGTTACCTATTAAATATATTTTATACTCATTCCATAAAATAAAAATTGACGGAGTTAATACATTTGTTTATGAAGAAAAAAACATACCGTCTTTTTGAAGACGCTTTTATGGAATTTAATTATAAAAACTCATTTTGTTTTAAAGTGTACTTGCTAGCACAACTCCTAATAATTATTTTGGGCTAAAGTTTTGTACACTGCAAAAATTATTGCATATTTGAAAAAAGACCATTTTTTATGGTTTTTATATTTTTCTAAGTAAATAAAACTGCGAACATTATGGTTGGCCCTTTCATTTTTTGGATATTTGTGAAACCTACATTTTTTAACTAAATTCTCATTCTGTCAGAAAAATAGGTTCCTTGCAATAAACAAAAAACCTGTTTTTGTCATCTTCAACAATTGTTTACACACATTATCGGTCCTTGAGTTTATATGAAATCATAAGCCTTAGTTGTAGATGCTAACACTACAATAAACTGAATTGAAATTTCAAAGAATGGAGTAAGATTATTATGCACAGAGTCGTAGCTAAGTTTATGTTTAATATCATTAACGTCCCCACCACCTCTCTTCACTATGCGGCTTTTATGATCAGCCTATATTATTCAGCCCGTAGAATTGGTGATATCAGGACGAAGACAAGATTCTGAGATCACAAAAATATCGATGTTATAGAAATGAATTATGTCTGTGATGTCAATTATTTTATGAGAGATTGATCTCGCATTTACCGTGAAACTTTTCTGTAGCGCCGATTTTGGGGTTGACGGTGGGTGGAAACTAACTTATTATAGCTCGCTCTGCTTTTGTTTGTGCACGCCTGAGTGACAACCGCAGATCTGGCGCACATCGCGCAGCTCTTGTTACTCTTACCTGCGGCGCGGCGTCAATTTTCGGAAGGGCTATTGAAAGGTTTCACTTTATATGTGTACTAAGTGCAATGGCTTGCTTCGCTCACTCCTTCAATGAGAAAGACTGGATTCACAGAAGAAAAATTTTTAATGAATATCCGAAGAAGGGGTAATAGAAAAAAAAAATTGATTTAAACGGAAAAACCATGTCTTTACATATAGAGATGCACCAGACATCGGGAGAAGGAATGGCGGGATTTAATTGAGAAAAATTAGCTGACATACACCTTGAGTCTTAAAGGCGGATCACTGAAAAAGTGTTCATGAACGAGACAAGCCGCGCTTGAACCACGGTCCAAGAAAGGCATTGCAGCAGAGTCCAAAGGATGTAGAAAATGTGAAGTCACTGGTGTCGCCACTTGCAAAGCTTTATCGAGTTGGAAAAGTTATTGAGTCAATATTAACTAGAATTAGTCATCTCGCTAAGCTTAGATTCTAATTATTTTAAACGAAGCCTTCGAGGCGTAATGAATCTACTCTGCTTTGCTGAAGACTAAAGATTTACTGGGAATTTTACCTGTACCCTATTAAGCCTTGACTACTTGCAGTACCTTATAATGATCTAGAGGGTGGTTGCAGTTGATGTGGACTAGACCGTCAGCTTGGTTAGAATCAACATCGTGAACTATTAAGAATTTTTGGTTTTTGACTTTAGATGCGACCAAGTCATCCCCGATTTAAGCGACTTTTAACCTATTATTAGGCCAGGAATGGTTTTATCTACAACCGGAACTCTAAAAACGTCCTCGATGTTTGTTTTATTGTCCTTTAACTTGACAAGCCTGCAAACCAAGGCGACGAGGTCTGAGAGCTTCTCCTAGGAGGACACTGGCATTCCGGTATCGGTCCGCCTGATCCAGGCTTCTTTTTCATTTTTTGTATGTGCCTGAGGAGTTACTTCTTATAGTTTTGACAGTTCTAGGAATGCTGCATACTCAAAAATTGCGGGTTGATGACTTCAGACTTTACAGTTTCGAATTGTTTAAGCAGGATCGTCTTCTGTTCGAATAATTTTTTCACTTTCGTCGATGGAGAATCCTGACTGGCCGATAGGTTCGAGATTTTTGAATTACAACTTAATATTGTATCGTTCTGAGCCTGGATGTTCAGGATCATTTGAGATCCATAAGCTTCGACTTTCTCCAGTCTCTTGCAAATGGTGTTTAATTTCAAGAGTATTTTCAAAGCGACGGGGTCGGAAGAACTTTGTTCAGTTGGTCGGACTTTAGTAGATTCCAAGATAAGGGCGCATAATGGCGGAAAATCGTTGTTTGAACTCAGGGTTGCTTAGCAGAGTGAGATTTGACTAATTCGTACTTGGAGAATGCAGGACGACCTCGGTAGCAAGTTCCTCATTCTTCTTAACATCCATGGCAGACTGGAGCTCTCTGATTGATATCGAGGAAACTCCTGCTACAGCAGCAGGATTATCCGCGAAGCAGTCTCGACAGGCATTTCGCTGGCTGTGTTTGCTAAAAGTCCAAAAGAACAAGAAAACGAATTGGCAATAGATGTTAGCGATTTTAGGGGTGATTCGGAAGTTAAATTCATGAAAAGTAGAGCGCCATGAAAAAAGTTCCTGACAGTGTCTCCAGAACGTGGGATTTTTCGGCCCCCACCACTCTTCCCTCTGGGAGTAACACATTTAAACGTAGCGTGTCGGAGAGTCGGCTTTGTTAAATGCTGCGAAGCCCTTTGTAAAGCCGAAAATGCACGAGCTGGAACCCGAGCTCTCCCGACCTCACGAATGACGATCTAGCTGCTCCTCAAATTTATTCAGGTTTTGAAATCCCGAGTTACCTTAGAATCATCAGGCTTATTGCGAAGAGGCAAATATAATTGTCTTTATGTAAATAGATATAGGAGACAAGACTTCTGGGTCTAAAATATTTCAAATTAAGTGCTGCATGCCTTAGTCATATTTTTAGTAAACTATGGATTTTTAGCAATTAAAAAACAAATTTTCGACACAATAGTTTAATGTTTCAACCTAAGAAATTACTTTTAAAAATACATTTTTTAACTTAAACATTGTAGTTTATACTGAAGTTTGCAGTTGAAAAAATTCAATTTTAAACCCAAATAAATGCGAATTTTCAACAAAAGAAATTAATTTTTATCTAAAACAAATAAATTTTTAAAGAAGAATTATTCGCCAACAAAGAAGATAAATTTATAACTAAAAAGAAAATTTTTCAAGAAGAAAAAGTGCCAAAAAAATTGTTCAATTTTCATCTATATAAACGAATTTTAAACTAAAAAAATAAGTATTCAATCATAAATTCACTAGTTTAATTTTCAGACAAAAAATTGAATTTTCAACTAAAGAAATTAATTTTCAACTAAAATTATAAAGTTTCAACGAAAAATTGAATAAATAAATTTTCATTTATGTATTTTCAGTTGAAAAATAATTATCAACCCCAAAAAAT
This sequence comes from Belonocnema kinseyi, assembly GCF_010883055.1. NCBI lineage: Eukaryota > Metazoa > Arthropoda > Insecta > Hymenoptera > Cynipidae > Belonocnema > Belonocnema kinseyi. The sequence goes on from NC_046662.1 coordinate 101,094,727, forward strand.
CAAAGTTTTAACAAAATATTTTAATTGACAAGCAAAAAATTAAATTTGCAAACAAATTTAATTTTCAAACCAATGACTTTCTACCGAAAACAAAAATTCAATAGTTTCAAAATCAAATGAATTTTCAACTGAAAAATGTTTTTAAAAAACAATCGAAATTACAGCAGAATAGTTCAATTTTTAGAGGTATAGTTAGATTTTCATTTTAAAAATTATTTTTCTACCAAAAATGGAATGGAATAAATTCGGAGAGAAAATTAAAAAATAGATCACAATTTTTTACAATTATTTCGTAATTTTGCCATGTTATATAATTTTAGAAAACAATAAGGAATTTAATTCTTGTTAAGCCTTCTTGCGTAATTTTCTTGCACCATTTTTTGTTATGTTTATGTTGGTTTGTAAAATTTGCTTTTAAATTTTAGTAAGTTCACGCGATATTCAGAAATTTTGAAATGTACTTCAAAAAAAAATTCAAAAAAATGTTTCAAATCTAATTTTAAAATTAAATGTTTTAGAAATGTAGATTTTCAAAGATTTCAAAAAAACTAACCTTAGAAGCTTTAAGGGAATTCCGAATGATTTCAAGGAGATAAAATTATTTTTCTTAAAATTCCTGTGAAAAATTTGGAAGATTATATAAGTCAAGTTTTTTACAGCTTGAATGCTTTTTTAAAATTTTAAGAAAAATGTAGTAAGTTAAAAATATTTTTTTGGGATATATTTTGTTTTAAAAGTATTAGAAATATTTAAAAACTTCAAATAATTTCTCAAAATTTATCAATTATTCGTTGATATCTTCCAAATTTCTAAATGCCCTAAACATCTTTTAAAACGACTCGAATTTCTCTCATATTTTTTTAAATCCAACAGAATAATCAAATTTGAAGTCCCCTAGGTTCTTTTTTGACACAGATCTTTTCATGCTACTTTAGGCATGTATATTTTAATCTGCTTTACGTATAGTGAAAAATCATATGCTGAAAAACGATAAGAGAAATATATATTTCTCCACCTTCAGCTATAATTTGAAAGGCGATTCTTCATAGTATTTTAGTAACTAATGGATATATTTTTATAATTTTATTCCTGAAATCTATTCCCAAAGGTCAAATATGGTACAAAATTATCGTAAAATTTAAAAAACACCAACTATTTACAGGAATTTTTAAATAAAAATCAATGTGTATCATATTCAAATAAATTTTGGCAATATTTATAAAAGTATTATTATTTTTAATTTAAAAAATTAATGTACAGAGAGTACAGTTTTTATTTGAAATTTCACGACGGTTTTTTGTACCATGTTTGACCCTCGGCCAGAATCAAGGAAAAATAATCTAAAAATATGTTCATTAGTTATTAAAATGCTAGAAAGACATACCTTTACAATATTTTTTCTCTTTTTATAATCATGAGATATTTCTTCATAAAATAAATTTTGTTGGATTTATTTTACAATTATTTACAATCAATTTCCAATTACAATTTTTTTACAATTAAAATAAAATTGTAAAAGCTACATTTTTTAATTTTGAGACAAGTATTTCAAGGCATTAAAGATTTTGGAAAGATTTCATATACAATAAAATAAGTATTATCAGTTTGTTTATAAATTTAGATGGAAATAATGATTCTAAGATTTTTAAGAAAATTAAAAAAAAAGAAGGTTTTCGAATATATCAGATGTGTCAGAAAAGATCCTAGGAGATTTTAAATACATTTTATTTTTATTTTATAGGATATTAAAAAATATTAGGAAAATTTCTTATCTATTCAAAATGTTTTGAATTCTTCAAGATATTGGTAACTCTCTCGAGTTTTTATCAAAAATTAAAAAAACCATTCAAAATGTAGAACAATATTTCCTTATAATCTTCTAAATTTTCCCAAGCATTTTAAGAAACTATGTTTATTCTCCTGGAACCTTTCGAGATTCTTTTAAAGTTCCTAAAGCTTATCTTGCGTTTCTAAAACACTTCTAAAGTTTAAATTTTTTTGAATCTCATCAAGTCTACTAAACACTTCCTAAATTCACTTGATTATTTACTTTTTTTAACTTTTAAATCTTATCAAATTGAAGCATTTTGCTTTAAAATCTTCTACACTCTTCTTTTAAATTTTAGGAAATCGTTTGATGTGTTTAAAAATCTGCTTGATTTTGTTTTAAAGTACATTTTTTTAAATAAAAAATTATTTAAAACTTTCACTTTGAGAAGATTTGAAATCTTTTGCAATGTTTTGAAATGTTTAAAAATAACCTTTTCAAATTAATTGTTGGAAATAAAAAATTATGTTAATTATTCCTTTAAAAATCTTTACAAATTTTAATTATTTTCGAATAATTTCAATTTTTTTGAATATCTCTTAAACTTACTCAAATTTGAAAGAATTATGTTCCTTAATTTTTCTAAAGTTAAGTAATATGGAAAAATTACAACAATTTGCTTGAAAATATTTTACGTACTTTTTAGACATTTTAGGAAATAATAAAAAATGTTTGGTAATCTTTTTTCAGTTTTCTGTTAGAATTCATTCCAAAAAAATTATTTAAATTTTGTCCCAAGGAGTTCCTTCCATTATCCAAATTTTTAGAAATAATTCAACAAATTTTATGTGTAGTCAAAATAAACTTTTTTTAAATCTCATTTAACTTATTCCAAGTTATCTTTTTAGAATGTTCAAAATTTATGTAATTACTTATTCTGATTGGAAATAATTGAACCTCTTGCGATTAAAAACGGGGATTATGCTTGAGAAGAAATGTGTTGAAATTAATTTTTTAAAAAATCATTCGAATTTTAATTTTAAATCAGTTTAGCCTACGTTTATAAAACTCCTCTGAAGTTTAAAATCTTTTTTAATCTCATCAATTCTACTCAATATTTATTGAATATATTCGATTATTTACATTTTTTAAATTTGTAATGTTATCGAATTAAAAAATGTTGATTTTAAAACCTTATACACCCTTTTTCGAAATTTTAGGAAATTGTTTGATGTGTTTAAAAATCTTCTTTAATTTTCTTTTAAAGCACATTTTTCAAAATAAAAAATCATAAAAAATTTTCACACGATAATTAGGATTTTTTTAGGATTAATTAGGATTAATTTTTAATCTTTTCAGGTCTTCTAATCTTTAAAAATCATTCAAATTTTTCCTGATTTTTTTTATTTTGCAAAATTAAAAAAAAATAACCTTTAAAATTTTTCAAATACTTTGACAATTTTTGACGTCTTTGTGAATGTTTTGAAAAGCATATAATTTAAAAAATTGTGTACCAAAATTGCACAAGAAGGCCTATTAAGAATTATGTTACTTAATTCAAGATGTGAAAAAATTGACTCATAGTCCTTTAAATTTTTCCCAGGAATTTTAAGAAAAATAGTTTTACCTCCTTGAAATCTTTCGGAATTCCTTTAAAGTTTCTGAAGTTTATGTTTGAATTCTTTAAACATCTAAGTTTCTTTTAAATTTTAGGAAATCCTTTCACATGTTTAAAAACCTTTTTTAATATTCTCATAAAGTACGTTTTTTAAATAAAAAGTCATAAAAAGTTTTCTACCAATCTTGGAAAAGTTCTGTTTCTAATCTTGTCGGACTTCTAATCATTAAAAACTATTTAAATTTTTCCTGATTTTCTCTGAAATTCGGCTAAATGAAAAAGATTGCCTTAAAATCATCAGATTATTTATTGACCATTTTAAACATAATTTAAAATGTATTGGAATTTTTAAATCAATTTTTCAACATAAAGAATTATATTAATTATTCGTAGAAACCTAAAAGAATTTTTTTCATTTTCGTGAAACTTTAAAAAATTCTTAAAATAATCTTTACAAGTTTTAATTATTTTCTAATCGTTTCAATATTTCCGAATATCTCTGAAACTTACGCAAATTTGGAAGCACATTTTTTAAACCAAAATAAATTAAAAAAAAAAATGTGCAACAAAATTGTGCAAGAAGACTTGATAAGAATTAATTTCCTTATTTGTTTCTAGAATTATAGAACATAGCAAAATTGCCTGAACTTTCATTCTCTTGACACCCTGCGAAATTCAGTTTACTTAAAAACTCCTCCAAATAGCTAGTTAGCTACCTAAAACGAATCGTGAAGTGGGGGGGGGGGCTCGTGCCCGTGCATTTTCAGCTTTACAGGAGGCTGGCCTACGCAACATGTAGCAGAGCCGACTCACCGACACGCTACGTTTGAATGTGTTGCTCCCAGATGGGAGAGTGGTGGAGGACAAAAAATCCCACGTTCTGGAGACACTGGTTCCAGACCTGAACCAGACTGGGTCAAGAGCCTCACGAGATCTACCAGCTGGAATTTTGTAGAGAAATGTCCACTGATTTATGGCAGGAACTAAGCCTGGAAGGCACACGAAGTAACCGAATAATGAACCTGAAATTATAATACTGCTCTCACAAGTAAAGAATGCTTGTAAAAGTTCAAAGAATATCCAAAAAGCTTGATCTGTCACACAAAAACAACGGATTAGTTGCTCTCGCGAGTTAAATTTATCTTAATGTCTGTGGAATTCTTTTAAATTCTTTTAATCTTACTTTAATTCCTTAACTTTTTTAATTCCTTAAGACAGTACCCTTGGTACGTAGCAAGTCAGTTGAGAGAAAATACCAAATTAACCGTCTTGTTGATCCGAGGCTAATCAGTGATTTACTCACATTATTAAAACTCTGATTTTAGCTCGAGGCCTGGATATCCCGCATATCAGAACAGTCATAAATTATGATGTGGCTCGTGATATTGACACACATACACACAGGATAGGAAGAACGGGTCGAGCTGGGGAAAAGGGTACTGCGTACACGTTGATTACGGAAAAGGATAAAGAATTTGCTGGTCACCTTGTGAGAAATCTCGAGGGAGTGAATCAAGAAGTGCCGAAAAGTTTAATGGATTTAGCGATGCAAAGTGCTTGGTTCAGGAAGTCAAGGTTCAAAGGAGGTAAAGGAAAAAGCCTGAATGTTGGTGGAGCTGGTCTGGGATTCAGAGGGAAAGCTGAAGCTATGAAAGAGCAGGTATTTTTATTAACTTTGGTAATTTAATTCGATTTTCATCATTTTCCGTTTCATTAACTCTTCGTCATTTACCTGTATAAAATCTATTGGTCCCCACTGGACACCGGGACATCCTAAAGACGTCCCTACAATGTACCTCTATGTCTTGTGACTTGGCGTCTTTAGGACAGGTTTTGAATCTTTTCATGGCTTTCAAAGGTCATCAGGACGTCCTTAAGGGGGGCGACCCATGTAGCACCTCGAAAATAAGGGTATATTTTGGGATTTTTTTGGGGATAAAGAATATAACGAATCTTTCCAAAACTTTTATGGTTTATTAAGGCACTTTTGAACTAAAAAATAAATTTTTTCTAGCCATAAATATGCATGACATTTTTAATTATAAGGGTAGATGTTGAACATGTTCAGCTGGGAGATGTAAAATGTTTTTTTTTTAAGTTTATATTCATAGCTTCTGTGTGAACCAAAAAAGTTAAAAATAATTATTTTTGACAAAATGGCGTCCGTTTAAAAAAATTTGATTTTTACCCACAAATTTGTATGAAATTGTTAAAAAATAATTATTAAACAAATTTTTTTCAGATCAGAAAGGTTCACACAAAAGACAATCATTTCAAATATGTGTATGCAAGGAGAACTCAATCGGTCAAATACTTTTTTGAGTTATCTTCCGGGCAATTATGAAAAATATGAAACCGACAAAAACGCGTTTAAAGATTTACATTTTGAAAAAAAGTGAGCATCGGCGGGCTAGCGCGGGGCGCCTTTTAGGGGTTAAAGAATGCACACGCGACTCTGAAACTTTTACAGCATGTTTTCGGGATGACAAGCTTCCATTTAAGCAAAAAAATCGATTTTTTGAAGCCATTGAATTGGTCGCCCCCTTAAGACTTCTGTCAATAGATGTATATAGGACAACTTTAGAACTTGTGCGCCCACTAGGTAAATTTCATTTTTTTGTCACTTTCAGAGTAGTGGACCTTCGTCACAGCAATCAAAAGACGTAAGCGAAGTAGTGAAGAAGTTGGAGAGGCATGGGCCTGGAAGCGATCGGCTTTCTGCTATGAAGGCAGCTTTCAGGAGTCAATACACTTCTCAGGTTCGTATCTTGAAAAGAAACAGGGAAAACTAGCAGTGCTAAAATTAAAGAAATTTAAATGAGATTAAAACCAAATTTAAAATATTATTTGAGGCCATTTAACGAGTGGACCAGCTGATCAAGTCATTCCTGAGATCAATATTTTTTCACATATATTTAAAACTAAAAGTTTAAATAAGGCGGAAAAAAAGTTCGGAAAATATTAATAAATATTAAAGGAACGTTTGTGGCAAGGCACAGAGTTGGGGGAAGAAAAAAGTCGATTCATGATAATAAGAAATATTGACCGACGCATTTAGGTTTTACGCAGAAGTTTGGCTTCTATCATGGACATAGGAAACAAAGGACTAGGCATGCCTTTGCGGGGGTGATGCAATGAGGGGGGACACCCGCCACCTTTTGATGTCCCGCGACCAACATGGCAGCGCCCACATGTTTATCTTTTCATGCACAGTTTGTCGGTAAAAATGCTCGTGCGCATAATCAAATGGCACATCGTAAGAT
>NC_046662.1:101101385-101108004 GCF_010883055.1 Belonocnema kinseyi
ATTCAACTCCGCTCGCCCAAGTTAGGATAGCATGCGTAGTCCCTTGTTTCCTATGTCCATGGAAGTTGTCTACTCGCTGCGATAGAAAATTGTTTGCAGGGTTCTACTGCACGATCGGTATTTTTCCCAATTAGAAATTGAAAAACAAACTTTTCACAATTCGAATTATTTAGGACCAGAGACACCTTTCTTCGTGCCTTCTATTTAGCATGCCAAACCTTTAATACGATATGTCATACCGTGTGGACGCACGTTGGGAAAGGAAAGTACCGATATAGCTGCCAGTTTTATTTTCTTCGAACATTTTGTTCTCAAAATTTCCACCGGAATAAAGCAGAGACGTGAAATTTATTGCTTCCTTTTTCATTCCCCTAACTTTCAGAGCGATACCTCATTTTGTTTAGACGTAAGTTGAAAAAGAAAAATTGAGGACCAGCTTTAGTCACGTGATCCTCTCGTTACATGGCCTTAACGTCCAATTTTTGTCCAAAAAAGAAATTTTTTTCTTTTCTTTATTTTTCTTTATTTTATGGTGGTTGTCCTTTGGTCATTGGATTCTTGGTTTCATTTTCAGGAATTCTACACATTAAACAGTGCCAAGTCCAATCTAGCTAATTTTATAGGAGAAGCGAAAAAACTTTCCTAATGTAACAATTTACAACCAATTGGATCAATTACATTGTTTTGTGTAGGTGAATGGAGCAGTTTAATAACCATTATATAAAGAAGTAGATGCAACTACAAGCTCATGTAATAATCGAATGGAAATGGCGATGGACTTAGCACCGTTTACCTTTCCCTGCTACTGTAATTAAAAATTACATAAATCATTAAGGAAATCATGTGAAATATATTTTTAGTATTGTACCACTTTTTTTCGGTTTGGTGATAATATCTAAAATTTTCAAATACTTGTCAAGATCCTTCAAGGATCATCAAATTTGTAAGCAGATGGGATTTCTTAGAATAATTTATTCATTTAATTTGAATTCTTAGATATGTGAATCGATTCAAAATTATCATCTTGTCAAGCTGAAACCGTTCAGTTTTAAACCATACAAACTTGGAAATTTGTTCACACTTTGACAATTCCAAATGAAAATTTTGATTATCTTAAAACGCATACAATTGGAATCTCCTTATTTCTAAAGGTTTTGCATTTTTAAATGTTTATGTTCAAATGCTTCTAAAATGAAAACATTTAATTTGAAATGTTTCAATTTATTAAATTCAAAATACACTATCGTCGCGAAGGTTGGTATATGGATACTCATTTTTTACTTTTACATTTACTTTTGAACTTATGCACTTCTTGACCTAATTTTCTCAAAACTCTTTCGGGATCGAGGAATTCATTCTCATCACAACATTTGCTCTTTGCAATAGGTATTGCTTACATTCAAATTAGTTTACGCGAATTAAGAAGTTAAAAATTGCGTGTTTATTTACTGCGGAAAAGTTGGCAAACAAAATTATATACTAATAAGTCGATTTGATAAGAATCAAATCAATCATTTCTTCGAACGTCAATGTAAATAAGAGTAAGATTTGTTTTTATAGGTCTTAACGTCTTCATTAATTAAATGAATAAAACGAAATTACTGGTAAGTTCGTTTATTAAAATTCTGAGTTTCTGACGTTTCGGCTAACGCTGCGTGCTTTTTTCAAATAATCTAAATAAATAATGTATAAATAAAGATCTTTTCTTACAAATAATTACAAACAAATTGGTTTTTCAAAAATGTAAAATAAATAAAAATTACATGTGTTTTTTATGTTGTAAAAAACCAAGAATATTAATTTTGGAGTTAAACATCTGTCAATAGTTTAATGTCAACTTTTGAAAATAATAATGACGAGTGACACCAAATTAAATTAAAATGTACAAAAACATATAATAGAAAAGCCTCATAACAATTGAACTGGCCTTTTTTTAAAGAAACTACATCTTAATTGATGGAAAAATCCTTACAATGTTTTCGGAAGACAACAAATATATAGAAAAGTAGACAAGAAACAAAGTTGGTAAATTCATGAATACAGAATAAAGGCGTCATTTTAAAGGGACCGCGAATGAGGAAAGCGCGCCAAAGTAACTGAAATTTTAAATTGGTTTTATTTATTTTATAATATTTGATATATTTTGTTGATATTCATGATTTCTGTCTGTAAGTAAATCGAAATATTGTGATATTTGTTTATAAAAATAGTTTCTATTATGTGTCTTTTATATGTATTTTTTCTCTAGCAAGAATTTTAATATTGTTAAAATCAAAATAGTGTCAACCCAGTCATTTTTCTTACTGGAAGCATTGTAGATTTTATGAATTCGTTCTCGAATAATACTATTTATCAAAGAAAGTGGATAATTATTTTGAACTAAAGTAATTTTAATTTGATCCAAATTTTCTTTCCTAAAGCTAATATAACTCAGTTTTATGCATCTATGGATTAAGCCTTTTATTAGGCCGACCTTTTGACAATATAAATTATGGGAATTAAAATTGAGATATGTACCAGACCCTGACGATTTTTTAAACTAATTGGTAATTAACTTACCTTCAGTTGTTTTTATAATTTGTAAATTAAGGTAATTTATTGAATTATTATTTTCAAGTTTAGATTTAAACTGTATGGAATTTTTAATACTGTTGAAAGTATTTATGAAATCCACAATTTTTTCAGTATGAAACATAGTTAAAATATCACCCACATACCTTTTATATAAAATAGGTTTAAAATTATAAATTGAATTATGAGGCATGCATATATAAAATGATTGTAACCAACCGATTGAGATGGGCAGTGATTTTTAACTGGTCGAGATCTCGGGTATTAAGTTATTTCGAACGTTGTTAGCACTCGGATGGGTGAATATTTGTGGTTTTCGCTTATTTGTGTTTTCATTGCGTTTTACTACTCTCGACCGGGGGAGGTTTGGCGCCATGTGTGGATGAATTTTCAGGAAAATGCGAGCGCTTCTACTAAAAATCCGGCTGCAGAAATGAAATGCATGTATGAAATCCGCAGGATTGAGTACGTCAGGCTTATATTGAGTTAGGGTATTTTGTGTAATCTTAGGATCAATATTATGTGCAAGGGGAATTTAGATACGCATAGTAAAGTTAAATTTACTATTGGGCAAAAGCTTCTAATTGAGATAACTATCGCGATCAAAACTTTTGTAAAAATGGAACATTTTTGTATTTTTCGAGAAAATCAATATAAATTTGTTTCGAAAACCTGTTTTTTTAAATTAAAAGTAAATAGCGGTGTATACCACATAAAATGATGTAAATTTACAAATTACCGTTTAATATAATTTCAAAAAAATTTCATTTTTAAACATCTTCAACGAAATGTGAAACTGGTTATTAAAGCAATGATATTAGTAGGTTGTAAAATGTAATACATACAAGTTGAACAAAAAAATGTATTGCTCATACAATTTTTGAAGAAAGCCGAATTCTTGGAATTTTTCTTTCTTGTTCTATTCTCTCAAACGTTACCACTTCCTACTTGGGCGTTAGATTATATTAGAATTTCAGAAAGTTGTCTCATTTAGAAGATTTTGTTCAATTTTTTACGTATAAAGTACACGGGAAAGCTCCAGTCTCCTGCGAGACCTCTAAATATTACCCGATTGGGCTAAAAATTGCAGCGTATCTTATCCTTTTGTAACCTCACGAAACTAGAGGGTGGGAGCTCAGCATTTTGGGAACATTATTGGCTCATGTAACGCTCAAGCAAAGTTAATAAACAGTTCAGTCCTATCTGGACATGCATAGTTTTCACAGCTGCAGTTATAGGATCGGTAAATTTTGGCCTGAGGACAACTTTTGCACGCAGTGCAATATTGACTTAGTTCATGGTTAACTTTATTGGTACAAGTTACTATTAAATTTGTTATGCCTAGACAACAATTTTTTAAGAAGCCTTAGTGTCGGGCTGAACATTTTTTCGAAAAATTCTTAATTTTTGATTCAGGAACGTGGAATTTTTCGACGATTGTAATGACACGCCACTATACTTCATATGGTGTATGTCCAGCGCCTAAATATGATAAAAATCGTTGTGTACGAATTGAGCATTAATGTAGATACTAGGTACTACAGTAAGCACTGGACTTGAACAACTTTCACTTGAGAAATGTGTTTCGCCACGTAACCCCACATGGGAGACAGCATAGAGAAATATTACGCCCCCCCCCCATGCAGGCTCAAAAGACTTTACAATTTGTGCATGGCCCCTAAGAGATACATGTACAGTATATTCGTGAACAAATTAAGATCATTTATTTGAAAATAGCTACAATATTATTAAAAAATGGTTCAAAAATTTAATCATTTCTGTAGGTGATGTTTTACATTAAAATATTTTTCAATCCTTTCAAACTATTTAAACATAATTTAGTTTAATACTATGCTATAAACCATGTTTTATAAACCTTCTTCAAGTTTAGAATTTTTTAACATTTGATTTAATTTTTATATTATAAATTTCAGTTCAGAGCCTCTTCAGATCACACATGGGAACAAACAATTACACCACCTTCGGTAATAATGCCACCACCTTCTCTAATGACACCTAAAGGTTCAGAAGATCCGCAATATGATCAAAATGCCAGTGCGACGGCCGCAGAAAAGGCTGAACGGAAAAGAGTAAGAAAGAGTCGTTGGGAGTGATTAGGCAGATGGAATATTATATTTATCATGTATAAAGATCTACGCCAAGAATATTGTGCAACTTGTCACAATGCTGACCTATTTTATATTATAATAAAATTTAATTTTAACAACGTACAAATGATGATACATATGTATAGTTATTTATTTCCTAGATATTTCTTATAATTAATCTCGCTTTCTCGTGGTTCCAATTAATGTCGCGAAGGTTTTCTTAAAAGAAGTCACACTAGAAAAAATTATTCATTTACATGGATATTTTGGGCTTCCATATATTTCTAACAAAGTTAATTAAAATAGATCAATAGGCAAAAATGATTGAATGCCTATTTAAGAATTTGATATTTTACGCTATTGTATTTATTTCATTGCTTAATCAAAACCAACAACATAAAGATACAAACAGGCCTCACAGACCGGCCCCTATATCCCCTATTGTACCCTATATACAGTTCAGGTCCCTAAAGTACTCTATTTTCAAGATTCGGTCTCTATGGTACCCTATTTGCACCCCATAATGGAACTTCAGAACAATTTATGATAAGATCGAAGCTTCCAAAAATCGGGCCTATTGAAGAAAATAGCAAAAATCAGGGAATTGCTGCAAGAAGTAACTGTAAAAAATAATCGGAGCTGCCACACAGTCACTATTTGTCACTTTTTGTTCTCAAATCACTTTTCAGCCACTTTTAAAATTAAAACATCACATTAGTCACTTTCCTTTCTAAAAATTAACTCATGTGCTTATTACTATTTAGTTCAGGTATGCCTATTCCTGAATTGGATTAAATGCTTTTGAAATATTTCAGGGTATTTTTAAAGATTTCGAATTTTTTGATCGATTCCAGCAATTTGAAGGGATTGTAAAAGATTCCTAGGACTTTTTTAAAAATTAATTTCATTAATTTGAAGGCGTATTGATATTTAAAAAGATATTAAAGATCCCGTGTGGAAAAACTCAGGGGGCTCCCGTAGGGTCTCACATGGATTGCCCTCAAGACTTGTGGAATCCATGACGGCAATTCAGGCGCGGCCCCTTATGGCAGCGACATGCTGATTCATAGGGGTCCAACATGGGCTACTCTTGTAGATCCCCCACGGTTGCCATCATGAATTCGGTTCGGTTTTGATTCCTCTAGAATCAAACCGAATGGCCTATGACAAAGCCATCGAACGCATCCTCGGGTTGCGGATAGAGGGTCCCTGTACCAAGGGTTTCTGCTGAATATGGTTACAAAAATTAATAGGCAGTCGCGGACAATTGTCCAGGGGTGGTCCCGAAGGAATTAACCCCCAAGCGGAGGTGTGAAAAACGTGCCGAAAGCTGAATGGCACCTGGGTGAGGTGTCTAGAACGGTGACTCTGGGATACCGGGCGACCTCTCAGAGTACGCAGCCTTATCCTTGCATGCGGGGCTCTACAAGGATAGACGAACCTCTTTCCCTAGCTTCTCGTGGGAACAACAATGACAACACCGAAAATAGTTGTAGTAAGTGCGGTTCAAAACAACAACGCGCAGGGCTCCCGACAATGGGTCGGCCAACAATGCCGACCAATCTAGAGCTGAGGGAGCCAATGAAAATAGATACAATGCGATGGATCGGCGGGATCTCGCGACCTTTGGGTGGACGGAGCAAGTAAATCACGACTTGCTAGAGTGCTACGATGCGAGTGTGGCCCGTGAACGGGGTTACATGGCACGGCTGCATGCTCTGTGGTGCGAGAAGCACCCGGAGCTATCGCACTTTTCGCAGCAACGTCTGCGAAACCATGCTGTACTACTCTGTAAAAGGGGCTATGTAAGCGGAACGCCTACTCTACCACAGCCAGATCAAGCCGGCAACAAAGAAAGAGAGGCGACACTAAGACCAACCGCGGGCAGGCATCCAATAGATGAAGAGTGATGCTTTACGACCCGGAGAAACATCAACACC
>NC_046662.1:101108104-101110791 GCF_010883055.1 Belonocnema kinseyi
CGAGGCTTTTGCAGGATCGTCGTATTGATTCCTTTACAGACTGTAACCACCTATCTCACGGTTGTGAGACGTGGTTGTGGCTGAAATTTTACCGCGATTTCGTCATTAATCGATTTACGCCAAAAAAGCAGGCTGATATTGTAGCGCTATACATTGAAAACAATCGTTCAACTGTGAAAACTGTGATTTGGGTGATTTGGACTGGCCTCCTCCTTCGCCGGATTTGACGGCACCGGATTTTTTTCTGTGGGGCTACTTGAAGAGTAAGGTGTATGCCAGCAAACCGAAGACTATTGAAGACCTAAAAACTAATATCCCAGCGGAAATTGCTGCTATTACGCCCCAAATGTTGTCAAATACAATGCAAAATGCTAAAAAAAGGGCCGCTTTTTCTGTGTCTAAAAGAGGCGGTCGTTTGATCGATATTGTATTCTGAGTGAATTGTCAATAAATAGCATTGTATACCTTAAATAAATCTTGTTTATTTTCCAAAATCGGCTGAAAAATGGCGGAATTATTACATGCATATATGCCCACATCTATCGCCTAAAAGTCTGGAGTCATAACCACTGCGCTAAACCGAGAAGTTGAAATTCGATGAAAAAGCCATCCTCATAAGCTACAGTTCATAAAAGTTAAAGTATCAAATTTTAAGCTCTTTTTTCTAATTATTTATTATCATATGACGTTATGTAAATGTAAAATACACGAACTATTAGCAGGAATATCAATAAAATTATTTAAATCGATTACAATTTTTCTTCTCATAATATTTCGTTTTTTTCCGTTGTAGACTACTTTACAACTTTTTACAATGACAGGAAATTAAAATTTTTATAAACATTAAAAATTTTTAAAGACAAAATTCAGAAATTTGATTGTAAACTTTGACAATTTCTAAATAATATATTTTTTTAAACTGTCGTTAAATTTTCTGAACTGTGGCAATATTTGCCACAAAAAATTTTTTTCACCTAAAATATTACATTCTCATCGGAGAATTTAATAATAATAATTTGTGTAAAATTTTACCCCCACTTCCAGTTTTTGTCAAATGTCTACGTTTTCAGACCCCCTGAATCCGAAAAACAAGTTTTTACGAATGTGTCTGTATGTCTGTATGTATGTATGTCTGTCTGTATGTGCGCCTGTGTGAACGCTAACTATTGAAAAAATGAATCTATTAAATTGGCTTCTGGTACACACGCTTAGTGTCATAAACTAAAGGTCAAGATCGTTAGTCAGTCATTTTGGATAAAAATTCAAAAAGTGGACACATTTTGAATATTTTTGAGACCACTTTTTTCAAAGTTCAAAAATTCTCTGTACGTTTATTCATAGTATTCAAAAAGGCGAACAAATGGTCTTAATGACTTTTTTCATAAAATCAAAAATGACCAGAGTTATAGCATTTACAAAAGTCCAACAAACACGAAAATGAACCTTTTAAGCCAAATAACGGAGGAAATAAAAAAGGCAAGAGAAAAAAAGGTTTGAGTTCTCAATGCCCTACAAGATATATTATAACAACTTTTTAATTTTTTTGAAAAATAAAAAATTTAACTTTTGACAGCATACAAAATAATGGAAAATCAAAAAATTACATTTTTTCATGCAACAATTTCACAGTATTTCAAAGATTCTCAAATATATAAATGCATTTTCAACAATAACGAAAATATTTTATAGAAATGTTAAAGCGCATGAGCAATATTTTTAAACGTATTTTTTTGTTAATTTAAAAAAAAAATTCAAGTTTTGGACTTTGAAATTTTGATCGTTATTCCTTGAGGGCAACTGAGCTCTGCTCCCTGCGGAGCCCCCGTAGATTTCAGACGCGTAGATCACCCATGAGGGCCCCTGCCGGGGCCATTATCCTAAGAGGACTCTAATCAATGGCTTAAAAAATGTTGTGTTTAATTCATCTTGAAGTCCTGTAAATTCACTTCAAATTATTATGGATTTAATCAAATTTTTTTAAGTGCCATTTTAATTTGTCGGAACTCATTTCAAACTTACCGAATTGAAAATTTTTTTCTTCATATTTCTGAATTGTTTTAGTCACTTGATTGTTTTAAGCTTTATTTTTATGAATTTCATCGAATTTCTCTCATTTCCCTTAAATTCCTCTAAATTCACTCAAGTTTTACTGAAATAAATGGATTTTTTCAATTGAAAACAATTTTTACAATATACTAAAATTCTTTTGAGTTGTTTTATAGTCATTAGACACTTTTTTGGTTAGAAATTATTAAGGGTTTCAAAGATTTAAAGTGATTTGAATTTTTTTGGAATTAACCCTGAACTCTCATTAATTTGCCCTGATCTCTTGAACTATTTGGAATTTGCGTAAACTTTTTAGGTCATTTAAATTCTTCTGAAGTCTACTTAATTCAATCGATTTTCAATTTAACGGAAATCAAGCAAATTTCTTTAATTGTTTTGAAGTCTTATGAATTTATCCTGAATTTGTTTGTTGCCCTTTGGGCGTTAAAAAAGTACCCTGTGGTTCCTATATTTTATATAGGGACTACTGTTAGCGAAACTGACTAAATAAGTGATAATAAAGTCGTATCTACTTGTTCAATCTACGAGGGTAGTTCAATAAGTCCTTAGAATGACCAACAAATGGCGCGCGAATCGCTCCAAATCATCTGTTTTCAGTCAGCACCACTCCCGACTAGATA
>NC_046662.1:101110891-101112640 GCF_010883055.1 Belonocnema kinseyi
ACCAAGTGTATAGAGCTCCAAGGAGATTATGTTGAAAAATAAAAAAAAAATTTACCCAAAAAAAATTGTTTTTATACTTCATTCTAAGGACTTATTGAACTATCCTCGTAGTATCTAGTTTGTGCATTGCCACCATGAATGAGAGATGATTTTTTCCATTTTGTAAGATCGAGAAGTTATAATGCAAACTAATTTTTTTGATATTGGGTGTGATATGCTGGTTTAACTTAAAATATTTGTTCCTTTTCATTTTTTGTTAAAGTGAGTACCTTCTCTTTGCAATAACTCTATTTCATGTTCAAGTTAAGCTATCGAGATTTTCGAAATTGATACACGTCACCGCAATAATTAATATCACACGTATCACTAAACAAACATACTATTCTAAATTTGTGGGTCTTCATCTAATTTATTCGCAATTCTATCACTCTTACAATTACATACCTTTGGAACACGTGCGCCTACGCCTATGTTGTGACTGGCTTATAAACGTGATTCACTTAAGTTTCTAATAAAGGAATGGTAACCATGATCATGAAATTACGCCACGATTGAGTTCAGTCGTGATTATCCCCCCTATTTAAAGAAAAACCATTTTTTAAATATGTAAATATTAAATAGATTTAAGTTTCATTTACAATTAGGAAGCTGTTTTCTCCATAAATCATATTTAACTTAAATAAAAGTCTCAAGAAAGGTTTTCAGGTTTTGAATTAGTTCCGTAAACATATTCATCATTTGATCCAAATTTATGCAATAATTCTCGAATCTGCGGATCCAGCAGTACATTTTCCATTGAATCGAATATTCGCCCACGCACGACCGTCGTTTTTATTAGAGAATGATGAATGCGCAAGGATGGTTGCAGTTTGAAATTTAGCGTCAATAATGTAAATTTCTCGACAACACGTTTTAAAAACTTGCGTCATTTTCAAGTCATGTGTGGAACTTGTTTGTTTTTATTTCTTAAGTGTGAGTCTCTATAACTCTATAATACCAACCGTATATAGTTTTATATTTTAATTTCATCTATCGCTTCTATTTTTATTATGAAAATATTATTGAATATTGCGCATTCTCGATTTTCAAAACAATTTTTTTACTAAAAATTTAAAAATTTGACGTTTTAAAGCTGAACTGTTTTTAATTTGAAGCATTGACTGCCAAATTCGACTTTCGAAATTTCGAATTGGAATCGTAGAAATACTAAAAATAATTAAAATTAAAATTTCATGGATCGAGTGTCATGTGATATTAATATTGATTTGATATATTATACTAGATTAGAATTTATAGGATTTCCCGTAAACAAATAAATCCACGTTGTCACTGTCACTGTTATATCATTTGTAAAACTTTAAAATTGTACTATTAGAAAAGACAATAGTTACTGGTTTTATGATTTTGGGGTCCTTAATTAATAAAGATTTGAGTTTCCATCAGACATTTCGGCTCAAGGTATTGGCCCTCGTCAGTGATTTATTCTAGAAAGTTGCATATTTGGTATAATGAGTTTTTAGTACATATCTGTGCGCGTCTAAGCCTAAATTTATTTGTGTATAAACAGTTTTCTAAATTATAATAACAACTTTTAAAGAGTTTATCGTTTTTCTCACCATGAGTATAAGAACCAGTAAAAAAGAAAAACTGCAAAGTTATGAATCTGAATCGAAATTACGGAAAGGCAGACAAGTACAAAATGGCAATCTGTTTAAAAATTTTCCCCTACATTTTTTATTTGAAACTTTT
>NC_046662.1:101112650-101115569 GCF_010883055.1 Belonocnema kinseyi
TGCGCTTTCTTCTAATGTCTGTTATAACGATATATGTTATTATATACTAGAGAACCAGAGGTACCAGCTTTGAGACTTTGTAGTAAAGATTATTTTCCCTTCTTTTTTTAAATGAATTTTTAACATTTAGATTTTAGTTTTAATATTTTGTGCTGTTGTTTTTTAATTTTCATTGCAATTATTTCCCCGTAGCCCAATTGTACTAAAAAATAGGCTTTCCATAAGCCCACGTACCCCACGAAGGAATAGTAAGGAGTTGTAGCACCTTATTTGTTTGGTAGGGAGAGGTGGTACCGCGAACACCCAAGAATTTATTAATGCCTTCCACGAATGAAAACCCAGGGGCTGTTTCGCGTACAGGCGCATTGGTGGTTTCGCTGTCACGTGTTCTACCCACTCACCTATATTATATTTTGATATCTCGATTCATAGGTTGGTTATGTTCGTTTATGTATTTATCTTTTTTATTTTTTTGGGTGTGTATCGCGTTACTAAATTCACAACGAGAACAAAAATTGCTTTAAAAATACGAAAAATATCTAGAAATTGTAAGTAATACAATGACATTATATTATTAAAATCATTTGTAGAATAGGTGCCCTAGCGCAGGCGTGCCCAAAGAGGGGAGTTCGACTCTATCACCAGATGGTCTACCACAAGTCTCTCTACTCAGCTTCGGTGGTGGTCGGTTTCTGAAATGGAAGGAAGGTCTCCAGTACTGTAGACACTGTAGAAATAGTATCTCGGAAGGTGTCTCAAGGCGACTGAATTTAAAATAAAATGAAGTAATTTGGAATTTAATTAATGATTATATTTGCAGTAAAAGAATGCACAAGTCTTACAAATAGGGAAAGTACATAATATTTTGCTTAAAGAAAGTTGGAAAAAAATCTTCGAATCCAATAGTTTCATGGAAAATTATAACTTCATTTCAATAGAAAATTTTAGGGCCCTTTTTATTGAATTATTTAATTCCCCTATAATTATAAATAAAAGATACAATTAAATTCTCTATACTATATTATTGTCTTGCAATAAATTAACATCCAATGTATAAACTTTTATAAATATTGAAGGGCAATGATTTCAACATTTTTTAAACATTAGCTTACACTTTACAAAAAAATTGTCGCAATTATTTGAAATCAGGATCTTGCAACATACCTTTGAACGTTATAAACCAAGGGCTCACAACGTAAATGGGAACGTGATATGGATAAGGCCAATTTTCACTTGAGATGTTCGTCTGATGATGAGGAACGTAAAAATGGGTGCCTGGCAGATGTGAGCAGATGCGTTTAACTGTGGTAAACGGTGTACATGTAGGGGCTGACATCAGAAATAGCACCTGCGCATTGCCAGGCACTTACCTGGTTGCAAAAGTGTTGCCAGGCGGCTTCGAAGTCGCCGGACATTCAGGTGAAATTTCTTGAAATTGATTTTACAGGAAAAAGTTTGAAAGAAAAGTTGGCCCACTTCCAGAGATGCATATTTTCATTGGTATATTATTTTTTGATAAAATTGATATATTTGAGGAAAACATCGATTAAAGAAATACCATTACAATAAAAAGCCCTTTTTATTGACAACAAGTGATTTTTTCGAAAATTATTAAAAGACAAAAGGTACTCTATTACAGGTATTCTCCAAGATGAATAAGAAGCATTTCATCAAAATCTTAATATTTACCAAGTTATTCGCATTTTCTCTTCTTTTTCCCATTTTTTCTATCACCTGCTGTATCTTTATCAATTTAAAAGAAGGTGTGCTCAAAATTAGTACACGAATAAAGTAAGTCTTGTACAAAGAATTGGCGTCAGCCACTTTTAGTTAAAACAATAATTTATTCTGCTATAAATAATCATAATCAGTGTCACGTTCTCAGCTTCTGATTATCGTAGAAAGTTCTAATAAAGGTGAATATAATTATAAAAATTAAACAACAAAATCGCTTTACTTTAAAATATCCATTATTTTTTATTGTTAAAGTTTATTTTTTGTCGCCGAGATACGTTCGATCTTTATAACCGTGACGAATGTCAAGTTTCCCAGATCCAGCGTGGGTCATTGTCGAAGGCATTACAAATTCTTCGTGGTGCATTGTTAATGCAGTTCTATATCATTAAAAACGCACCACGAAGAATTTGTAATGCCTACGCCAATGATCCACACTGGATCTGGGAAACTTGACATTCGTCACGGTAATAAAGGTCGAACGTATCTCGGCGACAAAAAATAAACTTTAACAATAGTCAATAATGGATATTTTAAAGTAAAGCGATTTTGTTGTTGAATTTTTATAATCATATTCACCTTTAATATAACACATATGGCACGCACACTAATTGTGGTTCTCCCACTACGTGTGCTATTTTGCTTATGATTTACGCCCATCATTTACGCATGCGCGCACCTGATATCGTACTGCTAGAGGGGGCATCCGATAAGTCCGCAATGCCTGGAATTTTCCGCCCCTACAGCCCCGAAGTTGGAAAGTTATCGAACTTGTACTGTACACTGAGAAACTTTGTACTGGAAAAATCACTAAATTAGGTTACAATCGAGGGACCAAGGCGATAATTCGTATATTTTAATACAATAATCATAAGCTATGCCATTTTTATATGGAATTTTCTATTGATAATACGAAGTATTAGTATTTTTTATAGTAAAATCCTAGATAGGATAAATTAGTAGAGACATAATTAAATTATATAAAAAGAGTAGAAGTAATATGTACTTAGTAAGCGAGCCTAGCGTTGGACCGAGTGCAGCCGAGCGTAAACGATGTCAGTCGAACAACGTTCTGCTTGAATTCCTTAAATTGTGGGTCCGGATGCAATAAGGGCACATAAAATTTTTTCGTGCGAAAACGAAGTCCCCTGGAGGCTTTAGAAAAAATTTTCGAATTTTAATTTT
>NC_046662.1:101115669-101116669 GCF_010883055.1 Belonocnema kinseyi
AGAAAATATAAATAGCTTCAAGGAGTTATGTGTTGCCCTCATAACACCTGATAAAGAATGCCCACCCTTCACTACCGAGGAGGTGAAAAAAGTATTAAGAGGAATGAAGAGCTATTCCGCATCGGGACCAGATTGTATCAAAACCTTCTGGTGGAAGAAGTTTTCTTCAACCCATCAGCATTTGGCCCGTATTTTCACCTCATATTTGAAGTCGGAAGAGCCGATTCCAGAGTGGTAGGTGGAAGGGCGCGCAATAGTCCTGCCGAAGATAGGCAACTTAGCTGACCCGAAGAACTACAGGCCAATAACTTGTCTGAACACGCTTTATAAGATATTCACAGCTATCCTAAATGATAGGATTGTTCGGGCAATTGAACCTGTGTGGCAAGAAATGTATGAACAACGAGGCTCAAAGAAAGGCGTAGCCGGATGTCGGGAGAACCTGATCATCGACAGATGTGTCTGCAAAGATGCAGCATTCTACCAGCATGACCTATCGATGGCCTGGATTGATTATCGGAAAGCTTTCGATTCGACATCCCAGACTTATCATCTGTCTTTCGGAAATCTTAAAGGTTCATCCGCAAATAGTTGGGTGCATAGAGAGATTGATGCCGCTTTGGAAAACCAGATTTACTATCTCATCTGGCAAAAATCGTGTGACAACTAACAAGGTCACGTTTCAGAGAGGTGCCTTTCAGGGCGACACCATGAGCTCACTCCTCTTTTGCCTTACATTATTGCCACTATCTCTAGCACTGCGCCATGCCGATGGGTACTTGTGCGGCAAACCTGCAGATCGAAAGTACAAGGTCGTGCCACAGAGCCGCATTCAGGATGTGAAATCTATAAAGGATACTCTCCGAAGCAGATACAAACGTCTCATCCAACAGATTTTGTCTTCCGAACTGTCGGCGAGGAACACAGTATCTGCAACGAACATCCTTGCCGTCCCGGTACTACTCTATTCATTTGGAGTAGTTCCATGGACGAAGAACGA
>NC_046662.1:101116769-101125884 GCF_010883055.1 Belonocnema kinseyi
TCACTTCTTACGAAAATGTTGGAAAATGGCTCGATGACTGGTTTGCTTCAAAAAACGAAGATTTTTTTTGGAAAGGTATCCATAAATTGCCTGAGAGGTGGAAAAAATGTGTAGCCAGCGAGGGCTGATAACGAAGAGGAGAAGAACTAAGCAGAACACCAAAACCTAAATAATAATCCAGAGCATACTAAAGCTTTTGAAATGCAATTCGCTTCCCGAGAATCGTCGGGGTGCCCCTGGTGAGCTGCGAGATGGTCAGGCAGATCTCACTAATCAAACATCTGGCCAGCAAGAACATCTGCGACAAACGATAAGGAGTGGATCAACAACTGTGCCTGCTGGGGATACCGCAATGAAAAAGGGATTGGTGTGTCTCTATTACGAAAGTGCGAAGTTTGAAACGAAAATGGAAAAAGGATACAATTTAAGAACGAAATTTTCTGCAAAGTATTCTAATATACAGAAAGTCGCACTAAGAGATCTTATCGCTAAGGTGAAGGACATCAGGACTAATCTACACGTGACAGAAGACCGAGCAATGGAGATTAAACAACAGATTGATTTGGCGTGGAAAAATGACGGCAATGAACATCAGTTAGAGGAAGCCACGTCAAACGGTCAAGAAGGAGAAATTGATGTTCTTGTTCAACCTATTGATGATCCAACACCATCACATCCTCCAGAGCTGTACGGCCTTATACAACCAGAGGCAGAAGCAGAGGTTCACCAACCGAAAAAGCGAGGAAAATGGACATATAGTACCAGCGCCTTCATTTTTTGACAGAGAAATGTGGGCAAAGTGTGAGGAGAGAACATCATAGACTCTTCTTACTCAAATACCCAGAGCTACCCACAAAAATAAATGAGCAGAATATGGCAGATCAAAGACGCCCAATATCTGTAAACAGACTGCTTTCGGCTGTTGAAATAGCTGCCATCAAAATCGAAGTGGAACAGCAGCTTTTTATTGATGAAGTCGCCTTGGAAGATGTGGACAACGAAGACTTGATTGATGCTGAAGACATAGGTGCTAGGGATAATGTACATTATGTGTCTGATCCATTAAAACCACATCCGGATCGTTCAGAGATGTGGAACCAACACTAAGGCATTCGCTGCCCAAAATAAACATCACAAATGATCTGCGTGCACTAATAGCACATCTTGACAGCAAGGTTTTACCTACGTATTTGAACGTAGCACAAACTGCTTTGGAGGTGCAAACTCTTGTATACTCTGCAGCTGTGGCATCCCTTAGAACGCTGGGCTGGAAAACTACGCCTGCAAATGTAGTTTTTGTCCAAGCAAGGGATCGAGATCTATCATAACAGATCATGTTGGATATGGATGTCAGCAAAGTAAGGTGCAAATTGGGTCGATTAACTCAATATAAAAAAGGAAATAGAACCAGAAAGCGGATACATTATGTTACTAAAAACATCCACCTTCGGCACATCGAGACATTAATACCAGCAATATTGGATGAGATTATAGACTCCTAGCGACAGAGACTTGATGTTCTTACTACCAGACTGCGTCGGCACAAGAAAAGTAGTGTACGAAGGCAACAAAATCGAAACTTTCGGAAGGATGAAAGACGGTTCTATCGTGAACTGAGAGTAAAGCCAAATAACCAGCAAGACACCGAAGTCCCTAAATTGGAAGATATGACTAACTACTGGTCGGGTGTTTAGGGAAAAATGAACAGATGCAATTTGGACACTGCGTGGTTCAAACTGGAGGAAGCAAGGGCAAGCAATAGCCCTGAAATGCAACTGACAAACATCACAGCTTTAGATGTTTCAGCAGTCTTGTAAAGAGCAAGTAATTGGAAAGCTCCAGGTCCGGACATGGTGCACAACTTCTGATACAAGTACCTGACGAGTGTGTATCTTGCGTTGGCAAGGTGTTTTCAGAAGATCATTGAACACCCAGATCTGATGCCAGGCTTTATGCTCCAGGGTACTACGTATATGTTACCCAAAAAAAAACCAGACGATCAAAATCCGTCTGACTTTGGACCGATAGCCTGTCTTCCAAAAATTTAGAAATGTCTCACAGCTATCATTGCAGATAAGGTATATTCTCATTGCGACAAGAATGACATTCTTACAGAAGAACAAAAAGGATGTTGTAGAAACTCGCGAGGCTGTAAAGATCTAGTCACTATAGACACTGTTGCCATGACTCAAGTTCGTAAGCATCAAAAGAACTTACACGTGGCATACATTGACTACAAGCAAGCGTTTCCTTCTGTGCCGCATGACTATTTTCTTGAAGTCTTAAAACTTTAAAAAATCTGCCCACGCATTATTGACTTTCTAAGCCATGCAATGAGGCTCTGGTGTACAAGAATCAAGTATTTTGATCATGGACAACCAAGGATAGCCAGATCAATACGGTTTACAAGGGGTATATTTCAAGGACATTCCTTCAGCTCACTATGGTTCTGTTTAGCGTTAAATACATTGAGCAAAACTTTAACGAGCATATCTCATGGGTTCAGAATTCATGATAATTTGGATGTTCATTAAGTGACCCATCTTCTTTATAGGGATGGCCTGAAGCTGTACGCTAGTTCAGCCCAGAAACTGCAGCAAGTGATCGATGTCACAAAGCAGTTTTAGAATGATATCCACATGGAGTTCGGGCTAGATAAATGTAGAACAGTGCATTTAATCAGAGGGGAATTAGGAACCGCAGAGTTAGAGAATCAGTTCAAAAATTACATAGAGGCAATGGCTGCAGGCGAATCATATAAATATCTGGGTACTCTTGAATCTGAGGGTATTCAGCATGCTATAGTTAAGACAAGCCTAATGACTGCCTTCACTACGAGACTCAGATTGATTATGAAGAGTTTTCTCAACTCGGCAAACAAAATCAGGGCAATCAACACATATGCTATCCCTGTCCTCACGTACTCCTTCGGGCTCATAAAATGGTCTAACACCGACCTCGAAAAGTTAAACAGAATTGTTCGCGTAGAAATGACAAAACACCGAATGTTCCGAAGAAATTCAGCGACTGAAAGGTATTTCTACCACGACATATAGGGGGTAGGGGCGTTGTAGATGTCAAAAAACTGTGAGAGTCACAAGTTGTACAGTTGCGAGATTATTTTAACAGCAAACGAAATGTTGCGCTTTATAGCACCATCTGTAAAGCGGACCTAGACTATACGCCCTCAAATTTTTACTCAGATGGGGGCTTGGATATCAGGGCAAAAGTCATTCAGGAATTAGAAATACAATGGAGGCAGAAAGCCATCCATGGCGAGCACCCCAAAACAGTAGATCAAAATGAAGTGGATAGTGAGGCATCCGATAATAGGCTAAGAAAGGGTGTTTTGTATGCAGAGACGGAAGGATTCGTCATTGCGATACAGGACAAGGTTGTCAGCACCAGGAATTATCCCAAACACGTGTTAAATCAAAACGTGGTTGACCGGTGCCGATTATGTGGAGATACTAACTAATCCATCGAGCAAATTATTGATGGCTGTCGCGTAACGACTCAGAGAGAATATACGCAGACATAATGATGTAGCGGGCATTATAAATTAACAACTTGCCCTAAACCTAGGACTTATAAAAGAGTGAATGCCTTTCTATAGATATATTTCAATAAAGCCCGTTTTAGAAACCGAAGTTTACATCTTATATTGGGGTTTTACTATCCAAATGGATCATTACATCCGGGCCAATCGACCTGACATTGTGATGCGAGAAAAAAAATGCGGAAGAGTCTATATCATTGACATTGCTTGTCCGCGACAGGAAATATGCACTGAACATCTAGATCATTTAGGAGTCAATAGGGTATTGGCAGCAGCTCAGAAGGCGGTTTTATTAAACACCTGTTGCATTGTAAGAAACTTTTTTGATCACCAGGAAGTCTCTCTGATGATATCTAATACGTGCCAATAAACTACCCCTAAGTCACACATACCTACCCATCGTGATTAAAATCGTTTTAAAAGTGGGGAATTTTCATGTCTCAAGTAATTAATTTAAAGTTCTTAATCAACTTTACATTGTTCGATGTGGGTTTCCCACCTTTAAAACGTTGTTGAGGACAAGGGGTCCTTTCGAACATTTTTGATCACGAGGGGTAGGTATATGTGACTTAGGGGTAGTTTTGTGGGATACGTATTAAACTTTATTGGAGAGAAAAAAAGAGCAAAAGGTATCCGGTATCAGTTTTTGCTGAACATTTTTATTTTTGATACGTTTAATATTTGCTTGGACGGGTACTTTTCGGGAGAAATTATAAGAGGGATAAATTTAGGAGCGTTAAGCAATTAATTTAAAATTCTGAAACATGTTTACGTTGTTAAAGGTTTCTTTTTACACTTTTAGAACGTTTTTGATCACGAGTGGTAGGCATGTACGACTTAGAGGTAGTTTTTCGGGAAACCTATTATATTATATACGGTATCGTAAATTTGGCTTATCTGGTTTTGTATCCGACTCCATGCGAAATATTTCCGCTGCCCATATTACTCTATGCGGCATTTTATCGGGCTTCATCCGGATTTTTTAACGAAAAAGAACTTATTTATTAACTTATTGTTATATAATCTTCATTTTTTATGGTTGTTAAGCAAAAGATTTGCCAATACGGTACCTTACACATATAATCAAACATATAATAAAATCTTGGTTACTAAATTTTGGCCATGATTAGAATGAGTTGTATAAGATAAATTAAAAATTCTCGAAAAACTTAAAAAAAAAACAATTATTCAAAAAGAATTTAAAATCAAATTTTACTTATTTAAAAAACGGCTCGATATGCTTGTATCTTTAAATATTTAAAAAGTTTATAGACAATCCACAGGTAGTAAACAAAAAAGAATAGTCAAAGTTCAAAAATGCTTTAATAACACTGATGACAAAAAGCTATTTTTTGTTATACAAAAACCTCTATAAAATGCGCAGATTTCAATTTATCCAATTATTTTATAATACATCAAGCTCTCGCTTTCAGTCACCCCGTTCTCTGCCTTCATGGAACTGGTGGATCATGCAGTTTCTCAGGGGAGTAGGACGAGAGCGGTTGCGACGTTATATTTATATTCCATTTGGACACTTGCTCGATCAGGCTGGTTTCTGATACTAGTTTGATTTCAATGTATCATTTTCCGAGAGATGCAGATCTCCAAAAAAGCGATTTTATTATTCTCGACGTGGACGAGAAACAATGTTCTAACTGTAATATTACTGCAATAAGTGCCTTTCACAGTTGACATATTTTTATTGTACTCTATTTCGTACTATGTTATTTGCAAAAAAATTGCTTCCTGTGCATTTTATGTATAAAATATTCGAGATACATAAAAGTAATCACGTATAAAATTTGCTGAAAAAAGGGAAGTCTGTTCTAGATAATTTTAGTTTGCCAAATACGCCTTGAAGTTTTAATTATTTAAAGAATTAAAACAGTTTTCATACCGCTAGTTGCTCGCTGTTCCAAGCTGTTTGCTTAAAATCTATTCTTTGGATATCTCCTAAGTATTTTATTTATACCTTAAACTAAAATATGTCATCTTACATGCAATAGTTGGAAAACAAACCCTGGTTGGAATGCCGGATAGAACCTAGATAAAATCTGGATAGAGTCGGAACTCTACTCGGGCCTATCATGACTGATCTACGGTTTTTGTACCCGGGTTGAATCCGGTTCTATCCGTTACATTTACGGGACGCTAGGAAGTATGATTATCCGGTTTTTATCCGTTCCTACCCGGGTTCTATTCAGCATACAATTTCATATCCGGGACTATCCGGGAACTATAATTGGTGTTTCCAAATTTTATCCAGTTCTGCTCAGGATCTAATCGGCATACAATATCATATCCCTGGCCTATCAGGGACCACTACGGGGCGCTTGGAAATTATATCCGGGTCCTAACTGGTCCTAGCTGGGATCTATTCGGCACACAATTTCGCATCTCAGGCCTATCTGGAACCTCTATGGGGTGCTTGGAAATGATTTTAAAAAAGTGCGTTGTTAATAGTCTTCGCTTATATATTGAGAATGCACTATACAAATTTCAAGCATTTTTATCAACAAACGGCTGAATAATCGCGAGTTGTGTTTTACGAAACTTCGATTTTTGATCAGAGCATTTTCTAAGTTTTTATTGTTTATCTCAAGTAATAATTATCGAAAAAAGTGTCATGAGAAAAATTTGTCCAACGCGTCAAGTTGAATACGATTGTATATTTTATTATAAGTTTCAAGCACTTTTTTATTGATAGATTTTTCCGACTAGACAATACTTTTATGCGGTTTCCAGCGCTTGTCGAGTTGTTGCATCCGTCATCTCAATTAATGCATTAATGTAAATACGATTCACGAAAAGTTATAAACTCATACGAACGATGAAATTTCTGGTTCCACGTCCTGGATAGGTCTTCAATGGACCCGACAAAAAATTCTTTCTAAGACTTGGGCTATTTATCGATGCAAATTCATCCAGGTGGATCCCGAATAGACCTAGACAGACGAACTTTTTGACTTCACAGAAAATCAAATTCTGCTTCCATGTCCCGGATAAGTCTTGGATAGTACCGGTTAAGCTTATACTGCGGGACTTGGTCTCTTTATGGATGCAAATTCTTCCAGACTGATCCCGGATAGACCTAGACAGACGACCTTTTTGACTTCACAAGCAATCAGTTTCTGCTTTTATGTCCTGGATAAGTCCCGGACAGACCCGGTTAAGCTTATGCTGCGGGAGCTAATCTTTTTGTGGATGCGAATTCTTCCAGGTTGATCTCAGATATACCTGGGCAGACGACCCTTTTTATTTCACAGAAAATCAATTTCTGCTTCCATGTCCTGGACAAGTCTTGGATAGACCCGGTTAAGCTTATACTGCGGGACTTGGTCTTTTTACGGATGCAAATTCTTCCAGGTTGAGCCTGCATTGACCTTGACGGACAACCTTTTTGACTTCACAGGAATTTAGTTTCTGCTTCCATGTCCTGCAAAGATCCCGGATAGACCCAGTTAAGCTTTTACTGCGAGACTTGGTCTTTTTATGGATGAGAATTCTTCCAGATTTAATGACGGATAGACCTGGACAGACGACCTTTTTGACTTCACAGCAAATCAATTTCTGCGACCATGTCCCTGATAGGTCCCGGATAGACCCGGTTAAGCTTACTGCGGAATTTGGTCTCTTCATCAATGCAAACTCTTCTAGGTTGATGCCCAGATTGACCTGGACAGATGACCTTTTTAACTTTATAGGAAATAAATCTCTGGTTCCATGGTACCCGGATAGGTTCCATGTATAATCAGATAGAATGTCATTTATTGATTGCTAGTACCTGATTGGTCCTTGTTAGACTCGGATAGACGCTAGTTTGAAATTGAGAGGAAATCAATTTCTGCATCCGTGCTCTGGATATGATCCGGAAGTATGCAGATGGAAGAGCAATGTCGACTTTGTCCAAATACATTATTGGTTACGTCTTACCGATAGAACCCGGATAGTCCCAAATGATTCCCACATGGAAAATAAGTAATCGGATAGAGACTGGACATGCCCGTATAAGAGGTCCATTCGGTTTCTATCAGAGCCTTATCCGGGCTGAATTGGATCTTATCCGGCTGTTTGAGTCCGATTTCTAGCAGCGGATGGCCTTATACAACAGAGAGCATAGGATCAAATTAAGTGGTCCTCGAAGACAGCCTTTTAAATCTGGTTCGCGATGGACTGAGTCTGATGCTGGCAAGCCAAAAGTGTGTTGAGTTGGCTGAAGAATGAAGTTTTCATGCCTCAAAGGCGGCCCATTATGAGAACCATAGGATGAACTTTGTAGTTTTCGTATAGCCTGCTTAGCTCGAAAAGAACAGCTTGATATTTCGCCCGTTTTACTTTCTCCTTTGGCGTGATATTACCATCATCTTGCGTAGAGAATTCAATCACGTGAATTATCTTGGCCCCCTGGGTGTATGGCAAAATGGGCATTAGGTCAACGCCATAGCAGTGCTGAAGATAGTGTTATAACACTTTTAGAGCCGCATTGTACCTTTTTATGTACTTGTGAAGTGCATAATTTGAGCATTAACTGAGAACATGTCCAAGTGTTTCTGGCTCTTGTTTGCATGCTTGGCAGTTGGTATTGCCTACAGTTACACCATCTGATGTTTTTATAAAAAAATTTTACTCGGTTAAACTCGGTTATACATCATAGTCACAGACTAAGTCAAGTGACTGATGAGATTAAAAAGTTATAAGTTAATTTAATACGATGCTTAAAACCTCCTGCGATGATGTTGTAGATATAAAACTACAAGCGGCCGCGAGTGTTGGACGTGACAACAGGCATCTCTAGATGCTTTCTTCGAGCTACCAATAAAACCGCCTTCTGAGCTGCTGCCAATACCTTACTGACTCCTAAATGTTCAAGATGTTTAGTGCATCTTACATACACATTGCATGTAGACGAAATCACAATGGTATGAATAGATGCATGATTCACATTCCTCTATATGGTCTTTACTTCATGCTTTAATTCGCTATACTTGTGGATCTTGGTTGTATAGGTTGACTGCATATTTTGGTTAAGTGGACAAGCAATGTCGATGATGTAGACTCTTCCACCTTTTTTCTCTCGCATTACGGTATCAGGTCGATTGGCCCTGATGTAATGAAGCGTATGGATAGTAAAATAGCAATATAAAATGTAATCTTTGCGTTCTAAAACGGACAATGCAATATATATAAACGCATCTATGCTTTTAAGAGTTCTAAGTTTAGGAAAACTTGTTGATGTATAATGCCCGCTATGTAATTATGTATGTGCTTATATTCTCTCCGAGCCATTTCGCGACAGCCATCAATAATGCGCTCGATTCATTCGTTGGTATCTCCACATAATGGTCACCCGTCAATCACATCTTGACGTAAGACGTGTTTGCGAGAGTTCCTGGTGCTGAAAATCTTGTCCTGTATCGCAAGGATGAATCTTCCCGTCTCTGGATACAGAACACCCTTTCTTACAGTCTGTCAAGTTAAAGCGTGGGTGGCTTTACTCGCAGTCGGTAAGGTGTATCGACATGATTTTGGTGTCAAAATATTAAGAAGAGCTCCCTC
>NC_046662.1:101125984-101138521 GCF_010883055.1 Belonocnema kinseyi
AGGGAGCTCTTCTTAATATTTTGACACCAAAATCATGTCGATACACCTTACCGACTGCGAGTAAAGCCACCCACGCTTTAACTTGACAGACTGTAGCTAAATATTGGATGCCTCACTATCCACTTTATGTTGATCTAGCATTTTGGGGTGCTCGCTGTGGACAGCTTCCTGCTTCCATTGTATTTACAATTCCTCTATGGTATTGCCCTGATATTCAAGGTCCCATCTAAAGGACAAATTCAATGGTGGGTAGTCAAGGTCCGCTATTCAGATGGTGCTGTAAAGCGCAACATTTCGTTTGCCAACTCTATAACTTGCGACTCACACAGTTTTTTGACGTCTAGAATGCCGCTACTCCCTATATGTCGTGGTAAAACTACTCTTTCAATCGCAGAATTTTCGTGATGCCCTGATTTTGTTTGCCGAGGTGAGAAAACTCTTCATAATCAACCTGAGTTTTGTCGCAAAGGCAGTAATTAGGCTTGTCTTAACTATCGTATGCTGAATACCCTTCGATTCAAGAACATCCAGATATTTATATGATTCGCCTGCAGACATTTCCTATAGTTTCGCCTGCAGTTTCTGGGCTTAACTGGCGTACAGCATCAGGCCATCCATGCACAGAAGGTGGGTCACTTGATGACCATCCTTATTATCATAGATTCTGAAGCCATGACACACTCTAAACCCATGAGACATGAGTTATTATTATTATTATTATTATTATTAACATTATTGCTATTATAATGTAGAACAGGACAATAACTGCCCATAGCACTGTGGTAATGCCTATTGTACGATATCTTAGAATTCAACCCATATGGGTAATCTTTATCATAAAAGCATACAGTAATTTACAGGAGATGTCATGAAAGTCTTCTTTTTTCAAGATAATAATCCCCCAGGTACTTGTTTCTGAGGCACGCCAATGCATCCCAAGGACCTTGAGCTTGTGGATTTAAGTGTTATTAGACGTTTTGACCCTAAAGAGAATCATGCATACCAAAGCGTGACTCAAACCGGCATTTAATACGTAACATCAATGAAGAAGTCTCTCCGAAGCAGATACAAGCATCTTCTTCGACAGATTTGTGCTTCAAATTTGTCGGCGTTGAACAATAGCACTGCGACTAACATGTTTTCCGTCCCGGTTCTCTTCTACTCGTTTGTGGTGGTTTAATGAACGAAGAACGAGCCTACGGCCCATGGTTTCGTCACACGTAAGATCAAGCATATGCATAAGAGCTTGAATATGAATTCGTCTGTTTCGCGATTATACATCTCATACCGTTAAGGCAGAAGCGGATTTCTTAAGATTCAGTGTCCTTATAACAAAATTGTTCTAAGTAGAGCGTACATCGCTCCAAATGGCAGAGATCCTCTTCTAAAAACAGTCAGGAACCACGAGATGATTGACAAATAAGCATTCCTTTACAATCTCATGGAGCAGGTGGCCGAGACCCTTGGCCTGTGTTTTAACATCAGAAGTGAGAAAAGTGCATTACTCGATCTAGATGCTTCACTTCAAAAGCCGAAGTAAAAAAGCAGAGGTTAAAGATCCCTCCAACAGCTAATCG
The DNA here is from genome assembly GCF_010883055.1 of Belonocnema kinseyi. Classification (NCBI taxonomy): domain Eukaryota; kingdom Metazoa; phylum Arthropoda; class Insecta; order Hymenoptera; family Cynipidae; genus Belonocnema; species Belonocnema kinseyi. The sequence continues at coordinate 101,127,562 of NC_046662.1, forward strand.
ACAAGCAAATGCATGGAAAGTTTCACAGAAATGTATTAAAACAATCCTTGTAAAAGGTACAAAGTGTTTCATTTACGCAGACCAGGACGGTGTAATTTCCACATTAGTATACCGTGACCGCATTTTATGTCAAGAAGTTCCCGGCGATAGATGCAGAGCGTGGCATTCACACGCTGAGTGCTTAGAACATATACTTTCTAGGTGTCCCACCCACGCGGGCAGGACGCATCTCTGCAGATATAATGCGGTCTTAAGAATGCTTAATTACCACCTTGGTCGCTATAAGGTCGTTAGTTGAGACCCTGCCGCGTTAAACGCTCCGAGGTAGATAGTCAATTGTCCAAAACGAGAACTGCCCAATTTTCTAGAACTAATATTTTCGGAAGGCAGTCTCCGTTGCACACTTGAGGCCTGTGCAGTAAGACGAGAAGAATAGAGAAAAATTAAGATTTTCAGTTTCAAACGAAAGTGATAATTTAAAAATTTTTTAAATGTGCTAAATTTCCATCGGGAGAAGTGCCCAACGAAAAAATAGGTTTATGTCTGAAACCAATTCTTTGTTATTTCCTCAACGATTGACACTTGTGTTGTATTCCCTGCAGGCGAAAATATTTTCTACTTTCTCAATTCCTCTTATTCCGATCCATACTTACATGCTTTATTTTCCATTATTTCAATTCCTTCTAATCTGTACAGAAAATATACGCACATGCATAGTTTCTATTCGTTTTTGTGGCATATAAATTTGGAAATTTCAATTTTTTGTCTGCCATAACGGTGAAGTAATTTTAATTATGATATTTTATTTTTTTTTTCAAACGAATTATAGATTTAAGAATACAACAAATAATAATAAATCCATTTAATAATGCCGTGTAAGGTAAACGAAGGAAAACGAAGGAAAATTCACGTACTTCGAGAAACAAACTATATTTGTGTCAAAATTTTCCAAGTGGGCCACTTTTTTATGGGTTTTGATTTTTTCTGAAATGCGCGATAAGCTAGAGTTTTACATAAATACAATGGCCCTAAAACATTTTTGTAAAATTATTATTTTTTGAGTCGTTATTGTTATTTAACTTTTTTAGCATTGTTCTCGTAATTAATTTTTTTCTCCCGATTGGTAGGATCTATCACCATAATTTTTTGCGCGTTTCGTTAAATATGTTCATTCTATAAAATAAAAATCATTTGACCATTGCTGCATAAATATTGATGAAATTAGCAACAATTTTTATAAACAAATAAAATTTGTTCTAACTTCTCAATTGATTTCAAGGCTTTACTGGACTAATTACGATAGCTTGTTTAATTATGAAGATTTTGGTGAAAAAAAATTAGGAAACTCGCATATCATCAAAAGTTGTGCGTGTTTTCGTGTTGATGTTATGCGCTCCATGGTGCGCGACAAACGATATATGAATTCCGCTGTGCGTTGCAGTGATTTTCGATCTGCAGCATCTTACACTTTTTAACGTGAAAATCTTACGTCGCACGGCATGCAGTGCGGAACCTCAACACGAAAATACGCACAACTTTTGATGTAATGCGAGTTCCATAATTTTTTTTCTACCAAAATCTTCGTAATTAAACGAGCTATCGGAATTAGTCAAGTAAAGCATGGAAATCAATTGAGAAGTTAGAACGAATTTTATATCCTTTATAAAAATTGTTGCTTATTTCATTAATATTTATGCAACAATGGTAATATGATTTTTATTTTATAGAATGAACATATTTCACGAAACATGCAAAAAGTTATGGTGATAGTGTTTTGTCGAGTAATAAATAAAGCCCTTTTTTATGAAGCACTGAATTTACAATTTACTAATTATATTAAATAAAACACATCGATTCAAATATTTATTTCTATTTACAAGATGTACGTCTTAAGTCGGCAGAGGTTGACTTACAAGTGAGGGTTCGATTTTTCACATTATCGCTGCCCGGCTCCCTTTCTTATCATGGAAGAAGAGGAAAAAGGTAAAAGTTTAGGAAAACCAAGGCTTCGTTTATGGTCACAGAAACCACTTATAATATAAACAATCATATAACAATTTCCGTAGATTCAAAGACCATCCTAATTAGAAAATGGTTAGAGAATTATCCAATCGTAAATCTCCATAGTCCATCTGTGCATACTCATTTACATTTAAGTATCGACAGATTGAAAGAAAAAACAAAATGAGCACTTGGTCATAACTTTAGGCGTTGACATTGTTGGTATCAATATATAAGGATGTTAGTTTTGTTGCGTTTCGTTTGAAGGTATTTTTGGCCGTTTTGAAGTTGACAACTCTTAAGATTCCATCTGGTACAGGAAATGTTTAGATGACAACCCTCATCACCCACTGCATTGGCGGAATGTTGTTTTCCTTGAAGAGAACGATGGACCCTATCTTTATTTGGTGTTATCCGTTTTTCCACTTATGCCGAATGTTTAATTCATTAAGATACTTCTTGTGCCCCCTTTTGCCATTAGGGCTGACGCATTTTTTATGTGCAGCTATCGTTCTGATGCTGAAGGTGATGCTGAAGTGAGGTCCACCTCTAGTAGCTTTATGAGAGACTCACCTGACAAAAATGAGCAGGAGTGAGAGCACGCATGTCGTTTTGATGGAAAGAAATATGTGTGAGAGGGCGTGAATTTGGGATCGTTTCGACTTAGATGGAAACTGTATAGAGTTCTTCAAAGGTAAAAAGAACAAATCCGAATCCAGTCTTTCATTAAATGATACACTAATGGTAGGACCCTTATTGCAAGAGGACATATCATCGCACATACTTGGATTCGTAATCCAGGAACATGGACTGGCAGGCCATATCGAAAAAATATATCGGTAATTTGAGATTTGAAACGAAGACAGATGGTTTCAAAGAATTCTGTGTCGACGCAATGGAATAAATCTTAAGACTTTCCAATAAAATACGGTCAAATTTGGAATAAGTTCTTCCCCGTATTTTCCGACACGCGGTATTAAGCAATCAATAAATGATAAAGGTCATTATTATATGAAGGCAGCTGTCGTTCTTAAGAGAAATCTATATTTGGCTGATTTTATCACAGGAGCAATAACTGTTTAAGAAGGAGTTCAAATACGCGATACCGCCGTCCAAACTGAAAAGACACACAAGTGATATCTTTATGAAAAATGAGTTTTTGATATCGTTGGATTCGTGAGAGAGAGAGAGAGAGCTGCATCTAATTGTGTTAATAAAATCTATTAATTATTAATATTTATAATTAAAAACGATTGTCGGAAATCCACGGGAAATAAGTTTCGGCTAAATTCGGCTATACACTAGCGGCGATCGTTCGGGTAAGTTCGGGACAGCCACCAAATACACAGTGTCCCTTACATATGTTTTGATGTTGTATTTTGAGGCTGTGCCCGAGCTCTTCGACAAAAGCATCGTCCGCAAGTGACTTTGTTTTCCCCTTTTCCAGTATCCTTGACCTTCCGCGACTAGTAAAACATCTTGGTTCAAGTCAGATTGGACCTACGCATCTCTCCAGCCCGCACGGCAGAAAAATAATTATGCACAAACTCGGTGGTTTAAAAGTAGATTGCGATTAAAAACTATCAAATAACATACATAAAAACTGGTCTGAATTTAAATCGGAAATTATACTTTTTGGTGACTTGTGCTTTGATAGGAACGTTATTTTGAATTAAGCCATTGACGTTCAGCTACGTAGACTTTGTGATGTAAGCGAGAATGGTTACAGAGCTTGTATATATATTAAATTTAAAAATAGCTAAGGTCACTCTGAAACTAAATTACTATGTGCCGTTTCTGAATAACCTCTAAAAAACTATCAGCATCACACATTTAAAGTTCTGCGGCGTGCAGACACAAATCAGTTAATGTTTCCATAAACAAGAACTTTTTTTTAACCGATTGAACCATCGATTACGTTTGTATAATAATTGACTTTGTCATTTAAAAGCGTTTGAGGCAAATCGCATCTCTCAAATACAAAAATAAATCGAAAATTCAAATTGGAGACACGTTATCGAGAGGACAAATACCCGCACAACTTATTAAAAATCAAATTTAGAAAATTGGTCTAGACTGGCCCTTCCGCGAAGAATACGCTTGGCCTACAATCGAGATTCCACCATCAAAAAAATTTCCAGATCTAAAAAAAGGAGCTCTGTTTAACCGGTCTTCCGAATGCAGATTTCTGTAACACATTTTAGTGGTTCTAAAGGCTAAAAGGAATTATCGCGTATTGTCTTCGATTAGAAATAGACAACTGTCAAAGGAGTTTCTTGCAAGCGTAAGAAATAATCAATGCGGAAAGGTTATAATTCGTTCAACTCAAATCACTCATATTGCTAAAGGAATGAGCAATTTAAAAATAGAAAGATGAGTTAATAAAAAGTGCAAATTAACACGACTCGATCAGCAGCACACCATGATCCTGTCATGATCAAACCATATTACTGATCTAGACGTGGGATTGTGAGGAAACTAAGTGTTATTTCATAACTGATATGTAAACAACGAATTTTTATTTGACTACATCTTTAGCGTCTGTTGATAGGCTGTTTCATGCATGCGACGGAAAAGAATATATTTTCTTTGGCAATCGTAGTGCCGTTGCTAAGTTCTCCGATATGAAATTAGCAGATCAGCAGGTGTCAAGAAGAGCTAAGTGTTTTTTCATAACTGCTATGTAGAGAACAAATGGTTATTTTTACTGCAGCTTTAGCGACTGTTGTTAGGTTGTGTAATGCACGCACAGGAAAAGAACATCTCTTCCTTGGCAATTGTAGTACCGTTGTTAAGTTCTCCATTATGAAATTAGCAGATAAACAGCTTTCAACTAGAGCTCGACATCGTATAGGTCGTCTGTCTTCATGCAATGGATAATTCTCTGTAATTGTAATTGATTCATCGGAATTTTTGTCGTTAATGAGATGTATCTTTCATTGTTTCCTATAGGCATTGCGAGCGATAACCTTGAGATTCAGAACTCAAGACGCAGGAGTGTGTTATGTTTTTTTTTAAAAACCATGCAATTAAAGAATTTACATTACTGTATTGTACGATTAAATTGGATAAAGTTTGTACCAACTGAGAAGTCAAGCAAAATTGGGGAGGAAGAAAAAAATGAATTACGAGAACAATGCTAAAAAAATTAAGTAATCAGGAAAAGCAAAAGGAAAACGAGGAGAGGTATCAAAACCTTAAAAGGGAGCTGCAAAGACTATACCCAAAATATCCGGTAAAAGTAATTGTCCTTGGGATCGGTGCGCTCTCAAGTGCAATACTTTTACTGGTTCGTGTCCTAAAAGCCATAGGCACATGCAAAAAATATGCCAAGAAGCTTGCGATATGGAGGCAAAAAGCTGCCAGCTCTGGGTCGTTAAGTGTCCCCAAAAAACGCGAGGATTTCGCAGGCCTGTCGTTGTAATTTCGTTGTGCCCTCTTACCACCTATAACGCGTTGATGCTCAAGATTTAGAAAATATCGAGATATGAAAAACAGATGAAAAAACTATCTTTGAAACAAATATTATAAAAGTTTTGATTTGAAATACTCCTTTTGGGCTTAAATTCTACATGAGCATAAGTACTTTGAAGGAACCATATGACACATTGTGTAATTTAAATTGGTGGATCTAATATGGCGGTTGTATATCAACCATTAAGCTGCCTGCGACTAAATTGAGGGTCTATTCACTCTCGAGTCCATCGTTTTTAGCGATAAAATGAGGGAAATAACACGGAATCAAGCAGCGTAACGAAATAAGCTACGTTTGCAGTTAAATCGTAATTTGCATTAACATCACATTACAAAGAACAAGACAATTTATCGATGAATACATACAATTTTCACAAGGAAACATTGGTAAGATGCGAAAGTGCGGGCGAAGAGACACGAGCGATATTATCCCTTCCCTGCTCACGCACATATACAGAACTTTATAATAATGTTTCACCGGAGACCCCTCGGACTAAATTTTCTCAAATCGGCTTGTAAATAGTTAATACGATAACGGGTCAAATATGGCGGATTTATGTCAAAAAAATCCAGCATTCTGTCACTCTACTTGCTGAAATCGGCTTGTAAACGGATTGGTATAAAGTTTTCGTGGTCGCTGATTAAGATTCCTCAGTTAAAATATAAGAATTAAACATGGTGAATCCATTATGGCAGATTTACGCCAAACATTTCCGTTTTCAGTGACTGAAATCAGCTTGGAAATTATTACGCATGGCTTTACGAGGATGCTAATTACAAATTGGCGTGCATTTTGAATCACACACACGCACGCGCGCGCGCCATATATATATCCTCTAGAATAAAACCAAAGGGCCTATAACAAAGCCACCGAGCACGTCCTCGGGTTGTGGATAGAGTTCCCTGTATCAAGGGTTTCTGCTGAATATGGTTACAAAAATGAGTAGGCAGTCGTGGACAATTGTCCAGGAATGGTCCCGAAGGAATTAACTCCCAAGCGGAGGTGTGCAAACCGTGCCGAAAGCTGACTGGCACTTGGGTGAGGTGTCTAGAACGGTGACTCTGGGATACCGGGCGACCTCTCAGAGTACGCAGACTTTTCCTTGCATGCGGGGGTCTGCAAGGATGGACGATTCCCTTTCCCTAGCTTTTTGTGGCAACAACAACAACAACACAAAACATAGTTGTTGTAAGTGCGGTTCAAAACAACAGAACGCACAGGACTCCCGACAATGGGTCGGCCAACAATGTCGACCACTCTAGAGCTGGGGGAGCCAATGAAGGTGGATTTAATTCGATGGATCGACGGAATCTTGGAACCTTAAGGTGCACGAAGCGACTAAATCGCGACTTGCTAGAGTATTATGATGTGAGTGTGGCCCCTGAACGGGGTTAAATGGACTAAGTGACACTAAAAACAACCGCGGGCAGACATCCAATAGAGGAAGAGCGATGCTTTATGACCCGGAGAAACATCAACACCCAGGTTTTTCTCAAGCCCAAAGAACTCTAGACTATCAATTGTTCTGTGGATAATGCGGCAGTACGCGTCCCGCATTCAGTGTGTGATTGACTACATCACATCTGGCTGGATTTTTACCGCCAGAGAAAATTAACAGTTTCTCTCTGACCCATCTCGACTCTTCCAAGACCCTCAAGTTACTATCGACAACCGACCCAACCAATGGAGGTCAAAATATTTTTGACAGAAGTCTACGAAGTGCAGCATAGACTGAGCGAAGACTCAGAAAATATAAATAGCTTCAAGGAGCTATGCACCGGGACCAGATGATATCAAGACCTGGTGGAAGAAGTTTCCTTCAACCCATCAGCATTTGGCCCGCGTTTTTACCTTATATTTAAACTAGGAAGGGCCAATTCTGGAGTGGTTGGTAGAAGTGCGCACAATACTCCTGCCGAAAATAGACAACTTAGCTGACCCGAAGAATTACAGGCCACTCACTTATCTGAACACACTGTATAAGATACTCACAGCTATCCTAAATTATTCTCTTTTGCCTCAAATTATTCCCACTAACTCTAGCACCTCGGTCATTCCGAGCGATAGTTTTGCGGCAAACCTGAAAATCGAAAGTAAAAGGTCACTCATGTATTTCACATGGATGATCTTAATATCTATGCTAAAAACAAAAAGTAACTTCATCTACTCTAGGGATTATCGTACGATACACTGATGAAATGCGCTTAGTTTTATTTGCAGCGAGGAAAACTTAATGGCATCCCTGAAGACCCTTAGCTTTTCAATAAAAGCGCTATATGTCACATTTGTGCTGGAGCGACTTATACATACCTGGGCATGCCACCGAGCCACATTAAGGATGTGTCATCTATACAGGATACTCTCCGAAGCAGATGCAAGCGTCTCATCCGGAAGATTTGTTATTCCAAACTGTCGGCGGGGAACAAAGTATCTGCAACCAACATGCTTGCTGTCCCGGTAGTACTATATTCATTTGAAGTGGTTCCATGGGCGAAGAACAAGCTCAGATCCCTTGATATCGGGATACGAAAGATTATGCACATGAACAAAAACATCCATCTTAAGTCTTCTGTTCCGCGACTCTGATTTTTACGCCGTCCAGATGGCCGCGGGATATTGAATCTTAAATATCTTCACAACATGATTATTCTGGGTGAAGCACATAGAGTCGCAAATAAAAGAGATCCTCTTCTTAAAATGGTCAGGAAGCACGAAGAAGTGGGCAAAGGAGCGTTTCTGAACAAAGCAGCGGAGGAGGCTTCTGAAACACTCGGACTTAACTTCAGTATCAGGGATGAGAAAAAAGCATCAAATCTCATCTATCTCAAGTACTCACGCCTGAAAGCCCGAATTAGGAAAGTACAGCAGAAAAACTTCCATAAAAAGTTCCTCGATGAGAGGGTGCACGGTATTTTCTACAAAAATGTGGAGAATCAGTTAATGGCGTGTGAGCTAACTTTTGCTTTCCTTAAATCACCCAGATTAAAGTCTGGCACGAAGGGTTTCATTTTGGCATTTCAAGCTAGTGTGATTTCCACCTTAACATACCGTCGACACATTTTAAGCCAAGACATTTCCGATGATAGCTGCAGGGCGTGCCATGCGCACCCCGAGCATCTAGCACACATACTATCTAATTGTCCGGCTCATGCGTGAACAACCTATACCCAAAGGTACAATGCGGCACTAAGAGTGCTTTATTACCATCTCTGCCATTCTTACGTCATTAACCTTAATATCGCTCCTATAAATGCTCCTAGGGAAATAGAGTTAATTGTCGAGAATGAGAAATGCCGCATATACTCGAACTTAATATTCTCAACAATTGTTTTTGTTGCCCACTCGAGGCCTAACATAGTTCTTCTTTACTTCGAGAAGCGAACCATGTTCCTTATGGAATTTTTGGCACCAGCTGACAAAAACATCATAGCCAAGGCGAATGAAAAGAAAGAGAGGTATAAAGACCCTTTAAGGAGTTGCGACGACTGTACCCGGAATATTCTGTTAAACGAATTGTTTTTATCATCTGCGCTCCTAGAGGTGCTAAGATTATACTAATAAATAGCCTGAAAAGCATCCCTGTGTGTCAACAATAAGCTAAAACACTTGCGCGAAAAATGCAGAAGGCGGTCGTCTTTGGGTCGCTCCATGTCTTCAGGGTGCACAAGAATTTTGCCGGATCGTCGTATTGATTCTGTCACAGACTGTAACCACCTACTTCACGGTCGTATTATAGTATATTACCAAATTATAATATATTACCTAACACTCAAAATTAGGGATTGCTAGTTTGTGTGGGATATTTCAGAGTCAAAATTAATTTCTTTTATCGGCAAAGTAATACTTAAGCATAGGAATATGCCTTCTGACATTATCGGTTAATTTTATGTACTAATTAATATTGTTAACCTTTACAGGTAAAACAAGATCTTTTCATTTAAATTTTTATAAATATATTTTGTCATTGATAATTATTAATGTTTAGTTTTTGATATTATTTTTTAATTTAAGGAACAAATCGTATAAAAAATTACCAATCGTGAGCATGCAAAGATAAAAAGAAATAATTTGTTCTCGAAACAGAAAACTGAAATTCCACATGTTCTCTGTACTAAAAAATCCAGCAATAATTACGCTGTGGCAAAAAGTCATTTTTAGGCATGACACTGTGTTAAACCATGAACCTTCAATTTTGGTCTGATTTCGGTTTTTTTATACTTAAAGTTGATTAAATTCTGAAGAGCTTGACGCTCCGAACTTTTGTCTCATCTATTTGTTTATTCATAATTTTTTCACTTAAAGTATGGAAAAACTGAAATTTTGTACATAACAATTTTGTATGCCTTAATTACTTATTAGGTAAACTTTATATTGTATTAAATGAATATTTGGGGACTCATAGAATGCAAATAATTTGTTCATAATTCCATTTATCTGTTACAAACCAATTTTATGAACAAATTATAAAACAGTTTTATTATCAGTCAAACAAATTTTCTGTTTTCTAAAAGTGCTTCATATTTATTTAGAAATGACATTCAATTAAAAAACTAATTTAAAAGTTTATAATAACCATAATATCGAGAGATATGTTTTTTTCATGAAATATCACTTTCCCGATAAAAGCATTTTATGCTAATGCCGAAATAACATTAAAAAATGAACAATTATTAATGTTCAATGTTTGTTAATAAAATTTGTGTTACAAAAAAAGTAGAACCATCTATCTTTTGTGAGTCAGGACACTGACCGCACATCGCAGCGCACGTTTTCATTGAAATTATCATATCATCAGAACTAGAAGGTTGTCCATGATTTTTTAAAATTATTATCGTTATGAGTATCTGAAAGGTTAATTCAAACGAAATGTATTTTCTGAGTCAAAAAATTAAAAGGGAACAATTGCTATAAAAATTGAAATTAATAATTTTAGTTGATTTTTCAGGATAAAATTAAACAAAGAAATTTTCGTAAAATATTCTTAAAATATATAATTTGACTCCTTATACATTAAAATGGTCACTTTTAATGACGGATGAAGTTGGGCAATCTATATACGCGCGAATCTCTTGACACGAGCGAAGCCATCTGGAAGGCGAGAAGCGAGCTGAATAGTTCGGTGAGGCAGTGCTAGGAAGCGCAGAATTCTCTCTCCCGCAGACAACTACAGCCGATCAGGATATAAGAAGGCGGATGGGATGTGCCTCGGCAGTCTCAGGCAGTGATCCCAGATCTGAAACGAAATGCGGTCCAATACTATGACAGGGCTATGTCCGTGTGAATGTAGTAGGAGACGCTGTAAATGACTGAGTTGCGCGCGCAACCCATTTCTCCTCTTCTGAATTTGAAAACTCGAAGATGCACGATTACCGGTCGGAGCAGTTCGTCGATTCTATTTATATATCTATCTGCTAACAGCTATCTGCTTTGAAATAAATTCAGGAGATTGGGATTTTAATATTTCCAGATTTCGATGCGGACGAT
>NC_046662.1:101138621-101142123 GCF_010883055.1 Belonocnema kinseyi
CGCGCGCAACTCAGTCATTTACAGCGTCTCCTACTATATTCACACAGACATAGCCCTGTCATAGTATTGGACCGCATCTCGTTTCAGATCTGGGATCACTGGTCTCAGGCGGACTACGGGAAACCGCATTCCACACATCCCGATTATTCATCCGAGCAGCCGCTCTGGAAGAATAGAGGTCCGTTATTTTCGCCTTGTCTAGGTATGCTATTCTAGGCTCTAGACTTTTTTTTGATACCTTGTTTCTTAGGCATGCCTGCAAAGACTTTAAGCCATTTTGTTTTCTTTCCAGGTTTTCTTGGGTACGCTGTCTCAGGCTTCAAGACATTTATTTTTTTATTTTGGTTTGTTTTTGGGTACGTTGTCACAGGCTCCGAGACATATATTTTCTGATCTTTGTTTATTCTTGGGCACGCTGTCACTGGCTCCAAGGTATATATTTTCTGATTTTTGTTTATTCTTGGGGCCGCTCTCACAGGCTCCGAGACACTCTGATTTTGATTTGTTTATTATTTACTCGGGTACGCTGCTCAGGCTCCGAGCTGATTTTGATTTATTTATTCTTAACTCGGGTACGCTGCTAAGGCTCAGTAAGTATACGAGTGTAGGTATTACGACTGTATAGTCGACTGATCTCGGCAGTAGCGATTGTAGCTCCTTAACATTTACTTAGTTTCTTGAGAACGTCACACCGGCTCCAAAACATTTCCTTGTTTACTTGGGTACGCCATACAGGCTCCGGGATCTTTCTTGCACATCATTTTTTCAGAGCATGTTGTACAGACTCCGACCCGTTTTTTTCACAGGATTTCTCTTGGTATCCCATAGAATGATCCAAGATACTGCGTATTAATAATTGTGAAATTGATCAAATCACTAATAAATTAGAGATGGCAAAGACTGTATTATTAACCATGCCAAATTGTTGAGTTCAATGTCAGTATTAATTATCGCCTTCACGAGACTGAGATTATTGTAAGAACTTTAAGTGATTAAATTAAGATAACGTCGTTATAACGTTTAATAAGCGAGTCCTTTCTTAAATTTATGTTATATTCCATTGTCTTCTCCTTTCTGGGTTCAACACTATTTTACCGAGATTTGGGACTAGGTAAAATTCTAAAATACATTAAATACGAACTCTCTCAACGTTCAAGTTTCATCGAAGTCCAGTTGACGGTTTAAGAAATGTCAATAATTCCAAAATTATCTACCCCAAAATTCAATATATCCTATTTCCTGTACTTTTTAAGATTTTCGAAAACCCTTTAAGCTCCAAATGTCTATACGTGTACAGTAGAGTAAAAATGCGGCTGTGGAACAACTGTGGTTTTCACAGAACAATTTTTATTTGATTTAAATATCTTTTTTTTATCAAAGATAATAAAATGTGACATCGAACTGCCAGAGCTCATTTTTACATTCTCATCAGAGAAGGTATTAGATTTGTGTAAAATTTGACCCCCCGCCCCCCAGTTTTTGTCAAATGTCCACGTTTTGAGACCCCCTGAATCCGAAAAACAGGTTTTTACGAATGTGTCTGTCTGCCTGTATTGGATAAAAATTCAAAAAGTGGGTACATTTTGGATATTTTTAAGACCACTTTTTCAAAATTCAAAAATTCTTTGTATGGCTATTCATAGTATTCAAAAAGCCTAATAATTTAGCCTTATAACTTTGTTCAAAAAATCAAAAATTACCAGAGTTATAGCATTTACAAAATAAAAAAAATACGAAAATTAAAATTTTATGCCAAATAACGCGCGATATGAAAAAAGTCAAGAGAAAAAAAATGTTGCTTTTTAAAAGCCCTACGAGATTATCATAACAACTTTTTGAATTTTCTTGAAAAATCACAAATTCTAATTTTGACAGCATACAAAATAATGAAAAATCAAAAAATTACATTTTTCGGCCAAATTGTGCAAAATACGGTAAAAGATAAGTTCACAAAAATTGTACATTTAAAAAAGATCTACAAATTTGTTATTAACCTTTTTTTGATAGGATGCGTAGTTTTGGCTTTAATCGCGAAAAACGTCATTAACAGTAAACAAAAATGTGCCCGCTGCGTGGGCCCATTCTTATCACAACTTTTGTCTTTTAATTTCTTTTTCGTCTCGTGTGTCGGGTTTCAAAATATTTAAATTTTCATATATTTGATACTTTTTTATGATTTAAACTAAAAACACAACTATCAAAAAATTATTCATGACAAATAAATAATTTTTAGATTTTCATCAGAGATTTGTATAAAATTTAACCCCTCTAGTTTTTGTGAAAAGGTCCACATTTTGAGAACCCCTGAATCCGAAAAACAGGTTTTTACGAATGTACCTATCTGTATGTCTATCTGTCTGTCGTTAGGTCTGTCTTTATGTCTGTCTGTGAGCGCGATAACTTTTGAGAAAAATTAATCTATTAAACTGGGTTTTGGTACACTCTTTTAGTGAACGAAGCTAAGTGCCAAGTTCTTTAGTCAGACATTTTGGATAAAAATACTAAAAGTGAGCTCATTTTTAAAATTTTTGAGATTATCATATCAACTTTTTGAAATTTTTGGAAAATTCCAATTTTGACCGCACAAAAACTAATAAAAAATCAAAAATTGAATTTTGCGGTCAAGCTATGCAAGATAGGAAAAGAATAATAAGACAAACATTGTGCACCTAAAACATCTACAAATTCGTTAATAATAAATTTTTTATAGGACACGTAGTTTTTGTTTTATTCATTAAAAAAACATTGAAAATACAAAAATTAAATTTTTCGACATACGACACAATCTAAGCCAAAATAAATGGATTACATTTTTTCATCGAAGGTGGAACAAACAAATTTTTATTAATGTTTTTTTTTTTTAATTCTTATCAGAGAAGGTATTAGATATGTGTAAAATTTAACAACCCCCCCCCCCCCCAGTTTTGGTGAAATGTCCACGTTTTGAGACCCCCTAAATCCGAAAAATAGGTTTTTACTAATGTGTCTGTCTGTCGGTCTGTTTGCATGTATTTATGCCTGCCTGTCTGTCAGCACGATAACTTTTGAAAAAATAATTCTATAAGATTGGCCTCTGTTACACTTTTTTAGTGTCCTAAACTAAAGTTGAAGTTCGTTAGCCAGACATTTTGAATATTTTTGAGACCATTCTTTCGAAATTCAAGAATTATCTATACGGTGATTCATAGTATTTAAAAAGTGGAACTATTTATTTAATGACTTTTTTCATAAAATTAAAATTTCCTAAAGTTATAGCATTTACAAGATTCCAAAAAACACACGAAAATTAACCTTTTAAGCCAATTAACGGACCATACGAAAAAATGACAAGAGAAGAAAAAAATTGATTTCTAGAAGATTATCATAACAACTTTTCAAATTTTCTTGATAAATCAAAAATTAAATTTGGCATCATAAAAAATAATGAAAAATCCAAAAGTTACATTTTTTCATGAAACATTTTAACAGTATTTTAAATATTCTTAAATATAATAATGCATTT
>NC_046662.1:101142223-101143463 GCF_010883055.1 Belonocnema kinseyi
TAGACACAATTTAGAAGTTAAAAGCGGTAAGGCTGCTCAGTAGACCGTATGTGTAAAGTTGAAATCACGAACAAAACATTGGGAATAAGCAAATTCAGTTTCTGGGAAAACGACCAAAGTTGCAGTAAAACGTTTAATAACCAATTTTTTAAAAAAAGAATGCGCATTTCTTTTAAACGGGACAATGAAACTTCGTCTGTTTTAATACCAATGCAAGTTACGAATTATAATAATATACATTTATGGGAATGATATAAAATTTTAGGGATAAACTCGAGTGCGAAGCACGAGATACGTGATGAGAATGTGTTCGGTAAAGCCGAAGGAGTTTAAAAAAAAGAGAATTCACAATCACCAAATTACTGTCGTCGATACGTTCACCTTTGGTTTCAAAAAGTACATGCAGAAAGATCGAGCGCGATTTGATACTTAACTTTGACATGATTTCGACTCAGAAAATAAACTTATTGCATAAAGGTGTTAGTTGGGCGTATAATCTAAACAATGAATAATACAAACTACAAAATAGCCTCGGAAAGGACTGGAACTTTTAATGACAAAAGGCATGCACACGGGAAATCTAAAGGTCATGTTTCAGGCGACGAACGGAGACTGGGTGTTTGGAATGCTAGGGGACTAAATGATCTCAAGGTAAAAGAATTGCGTGAAACCATGGGCGTGAAGAAACTAGATATTTTGTGTGTGCCCGAAACCAAGAAAAAGGTATGCGAAACTAAAGACATAAAAAACGGCGTGTTGAAAGGCGGATTTGAAATATGGTCAGGAGTAGACTGTGAATCACATGGTAAACAAGGAGTAGGTATGATTTTGAATGAAAGAGCAAAGCAGCATCTTGGAGACCATGGCTTCGTGTCTCCCAGACTGCTGTGGGCTAGAATGAAAGTAGGAATCAGAAGCCTATTTATTATAGCATGCTACGCGCCGGTTGATAGTGATCCTAGAGAAGTAAAAGACGCCTTCTGGGACACTTTAAATGACACAATAAACATCTGTGAACATGGGGAAAGAATAATTCTACTAGGAGACATGAACGGTTGGATGGACATCCAAAATCAGGATACAGAAAGAGTATTGGGTAATTTTGGGGATCCAAGAACAAACTATAACGGAGATAAAGTAGTTGATCTATGCTTAGAAAGGGGTCTGTTTATTACAAATACTTGGTTTAGGCATAAAATGATCCACATGTACACCTGGTCTAAAGGAAATAGCCGCAGTA
>NC_046662.1:101143563-101158537 GCF_010883055.1 Belonocnema kinseyi
TTGTCAACATGAGAAATAGTAGGGGGGAAATGGTATATGATGCAGACGGAATACTAGAGGCTTTCAGAGACTATTTTAGGAGACAATTCGGAGATGAAGCTACAGGACATCACAACTGCGATGTTGAACACGATGCGATGGAAAACTCAATTGAAAAAGTCTGTGTCACTGAGGTTAGGATACGACATAGACTGTGCATACGACATAGACTGTGCATACGACATAGACTGTGCATACGACATAGACTGTGCATACGACATAGACTGTGCATACGACATAGACTGTGCATACGACATAGACTGTGCGAATTGATAAATTTATGTTTCGAGATGGGAGACGTCCCAGACGATTTGAAAGAAGCTATTATCGTACCAATATACAAGAGAAAGGGAGATAAAGGCGAGTGCAATAATTACAGAGGGATTTGCTTATCAAGCACCGCAAGTAGAATATATTCAAAAATACTTATTCGTAGGGTAATGAAAATAACAGAAGCAAAGATTTGGGAAGTCCAAAGTGGGCTTATGCCAGGAAGGTCATGTACGGATGAAATATTTAGCTTAAGGCAAATAACAGAAAAAAGTTTGAGAGTAGGAAAAAAAGTTTTCTGTGCATTTGTTGACCTAGAGAAAGCTTTTCACAAGGTAGATAGAAGTAAACTTTAGGAAGTCCTGAAAGAGTATGAAGTCAATGGATGGATCCTACAAGCTATAAAAACAATATATACAGGTAGCAAAGCGAGTGTAAGAGTGAATGGGAAACTGAGTGACTGTTTCGATATTATTCAAGGAGTTAGACAAGGATGCGTTATGTCTTCATGGTTATTTATATTATTTATGGACAAGTATTTAAGAATGGCTCTCTTTGACGAAGAGGGTGTGGATCTCGAAACAGTAAGGGTACGAGGGTTAGCGTTTGAAGATTATAAGATTGTTATGGCAGAGTCTATCGAAGACCTACAAAGAACGTTGAATAAACTAGATGCAAGCATGAAGAGCATGGGCCTCAAAATTATGCAAATAAGACAAAAACTATGGTGTTCGAAGGAAAGAGTGAGAAAACACTATGCAATATTTTATTAAATGATGAGAGAATTGAACAAGTTGATAAGTTCGTATACCTTGGTAGCTTATTTACTAGGGACGGGAAGATAGCTGAGGAATTAGATAGACGAATAAATGAAGATAAGAAGGTTATTAGTAGAGCAGGTCCCCTTATCAGAAGTAAAAATATATCAAATAAAGCTAAAATGGCAATAACTAATTCTATATTTGTACCGACTGTACTATACGGTAGCGAGACATGGACTTATCAAGAAAAAGATCAGAGTAAAATGAACGCAATTGACATGAGATTCATGCGCATAATAAGCGGGAAAACGCTAATGGACAAAGTAAGTAACGAGATAATTCTAAAAGAATGTGGTGCAGAAAAGACGCCAGTAGACACATGGGAAAGAAATCGGTTAAGATGGTTCAGACATGTTGAGAGAATGCCAAATGAACGACTAACGAAACAAGTGTATCAAGGTAAAGTAAATGGCAGCGTGCCCAGAGGTAGACCACGGAAAGAATGGTTAGAATGTGTGAATGAGACCCTACTTAGAAGAGACATAAGAAGTCACAGAAACACGAGAGTCTGCATGAAAAAATGCATGGACATAAAAGAAGCTAGAGAAGTATGCCAGGACAGGAAAGTATGGCGGTAAATAGTTAATAAAAAGTGTGTCAGTAGAGTGAATGACGCCTGAAACAAAGACCTTTGGCTCTTATTGGACCCAAGTGGGGAACCTTACATAATGACTTCGTGAGGTTCTTCGCTTGGGGTGATTGCTAGAGAGATTGATCAGCAACCTGGGTCGGAGCAGTGTTGTGGAACGAACATGTTATTTACGTAAATAGCACGAGAATTCTGGATCAATCTGAAAAATCTCTATCCCTTCCACACAATACGCCTTTCCCCTGCCGAGTGAGTCACGCCTACCCCGAAAGGTAAATGGCTTAATGGTGTAATAATAAATAATAAATAATAAATAATAACTGACAAGTGCGGGGATTTTTAGACCTAGAATAATGTCCTTCATTTTAATCGGAGCGTTATTAATCTAAACCAATCATTATTGCCGAGATCTGTACCGCGTAGCTTTTTACAAATATTTAGTAACACGGTACAATATGCGATAATAGAGAATTGTATACGTTATGTAGCAAATGTATGATTTACAAGTTTATCGTGTCTGAAATTTTAGGTTAGGTTTACGTTCTGATTTCTATATGAACTTTGCTTCCGTTCCCTTCCGAACGCTTTCTCTTTGCGAATGTTTCCGACGCTTTTCACAGGTCTATGTTCGTGTAAATATAGTAGGAGACGATATAAATGACTGGGCTGCGCGCGCAACCAATTTCTCCTCTTCTGAATTTGAAAACTCGAAGGCGCACTATTGCCGGTCGGAAAACTTCGGCGGTTTTATTTATACATCGAACCGCTTTCAAATAAAATCAAGAAATTGGTATTTGAATGTTTCCAGGTTTCGATGCTTCATTTTTGAGGTTATATTTTTTCAGGTGTAGAATATTATATTAATACTATTATATATATTATTAATGTTAATATTATTATATTATATCATATTATAAAAGTCTTCTTTTACTATTTTGATTTTGCATTTAAAAGAAATTCAAGAAATTGGCGATTTTCATGATTTAAATACTTCGCGCGCTTCTTTATATGCGCATATTTTGAGGTTACGTTATTTTTAATATAAAATATAAATGATATACATATCAATACTATTGTGTATATAAATATATACATATATTATTAATGATACTATTATAATTATGTTATGTTATAATAGTCTTATTTATATCTTGAACAGTAGATATCTTGATATCTACTGTTGTATTTTAGGTTTGGACTTCATCTCGTTTGGATAAAATCTCAATTATTTGGTTGAAAAATTAATTATGTTGTTGAAAATGTAACTATTTTGTAAAAAGGTCCTCTTTTCTATCAAAAACTACTTTGTTAAAAGTTTTCTTTTCAATCAGTATTTCAGCTAAATTCAGCAAATATTCGGTCTTACGGTCAATGATAAAATCAAAATAAAAGCATCCGAAATAACATGTGAAAAACATATTTATTTCTTTTAAAAAAATCCTCAACGTTTCGATCAACTCTGCGGGTCTTTATCAAGAGTCGATATACAAACGTTGTTCTTTCAAAATGACGAGTCGACATTGAAATTTAATCCATTTGTCCATGTCACTTCTCACGTTTTCACCATAACTTGTCGAAATATAAGACAGGTATCCCATTATTAGCAGTACGTTACTGACCTTGTAATTAACAAATATACAAAACAATTGTAGATACAGCAGATCCAAAACTGTTTTTCTTCCTTCTTCGTGGAGGATTTTTTTAAAAGAAATAAATATGTTTTTCACATGTTATTTCGGATGCTTTTATTTTGATTTTATCATTGACCGTAAGACCGAATATTTGCTGAATTTAGCTGAAATACTTATTGAAAATTAAAACGTTCGAAGAAAGGAAAAACAGTTTTGGATCTGCTGTATCTACACTAGTTTTGTATATTTGTTACAAAATTTTTTATTCAAAGGTTCATCTCTTTCGTTGAAAATTTAACTATTCTAATGAAAATATGTTTTATGCGTTGTTTAAAATAAAATTTTAAAACTGACAATTAATCTATACCATTTTTGGTTAAAAATTGAACTATTTGGTTAAAAAATTGATCTTTTTTAGTTGAAAGTTCAAATTTTTGGTTGAAAAATCATGTATTTTGTTAAAAATTCAATCTTTCTTTGTAGAAATAAAATTGTTTTATGGAAAATTTATACTTTTTGGTTTAAAATTAAATTTTTCGGTTGAAATTAGAGATGGAACGATCAGTATGATATCTACTACCTACTGCCAGTAGAGCTTTCTGTTTCACGAGTGAACAGTATAGTACTGCTCTACCGAAACCTACTGCTTAGGCCGTGTACCCGAACGATACAACGACTACAATACTGTCTGTCGGATTGACAGTAGACCGGACCTCTGACGGCCGGATTAATCAGGCAAGTTTCGGTAAAAATCCGGCCAGTTGGACTCTCGACTCAGCAATGAAAATGCACATGTGCGCTGTCGTTTAAGGGGTCTCTACCTGAGTCCTTTTTTGCTACAGCCTTAGACTCGTCTTAATTTAGAATTCTTTATTTCTCACTGAAGAAAAATGACGAGCAGCTTCAGATTTAAGGCATTTATAATAACTAGCACTCCACAGCAATTAATTAATTATAATTAATTAATTTTAGAAACGTATACGTATGGTTCTAGGTGATGAATTAAAACAAATATTCACATTTCTGAAGAGAATAATGCAAATATAAAATTAAAATTTTAGGAAATATTGAAAAATATATTGAATTATCGAAGTATCGTGTATTTGTGTGTGTTACTTATTCTTTGCAAAAATTTCAGAATTATATTTGCACTTCTCTCCTAATGAACCATCTGAATACGAAGAAAAAATGCGTTGCTTTCGACGTGATTAATACAAAGAAATTAGTTTGATCAGCTTTAATTCATATTTAAAGCATATTTTTTCATTTAAAAATAAAAGTTATGCAAAACTACGTTTACTTAAACTTTTAACCCTGTTTTTCTAAAAAAGAATAGGGCCGCTGCGTGGGGCACATTCTCATTTATTTCTTACATTTAAAGTACATTTTTTTAAATCTCATAAATTATGTAACTGAAATCGACAACTGTTATTTAAGCTTCTATTCAGTTTGTATCTAACTGAAGAATATCAAAAAGATAATTTGTAATTCTTATAAAAATCTTCCAAAACTAACGCATTAAACTTACGGAACTTTTAAGAACAAAAATTGCATACATTTGAAAATGATCGAACTTTTTGAATTTTGGTATAATTAAAAAATTTCATGAAAACCGTTTCGAAATATATTTCATATCTAGTAGAAATTTGGATAAATGTTACTTAATGATAATAATATTTTGACGAGAATCGGTAAGATCTTACAAACAAATTTGTTTCAAACTTTGAAAAAGCTCTTAACTTTTTAAATTTATATTGAATCGAAAAATTTCACTCACATAGTTTTTAATGTATTAGAAATGTAATGAAAACTTTGAATAACATTTTATAATCTATCAGCAAAATATTTGCTTCTATTTTTTTAAAATTTTCAAAATTGTAAGAAGTGTATAACTTTTCTGATTGTCATCGAAGTTGAAAAATTCACCTCTCAAAAACCAAGTATTTCATTTTTTTTAATAGAAAGTTTACGTAAAAACTGTGTTTGAATTTTTTTTCGTAAATTTAGTTTTTCTTTCAAAACTGCATAAAAAAGGCAATTCAAAACGGATTTTTAAGTTCAATGGCTAAATGTACTTATTTCAGAAAATAATTTTGTGAGCAAATATTTGCCATACAAGTGTGTCGAATACTAGTAAAAGTGGGCAATATTCAAAGTTATCTATTTATAGACCTAATTTCATCAGCAAAATAAAAATTACATAGAAATGCTTTAGTGAAGCCTTTGCTTTGATTTTATATAAAAAAGCCATTTTTCATCAAATTGATGATAACAAATTTGCGAACAATTAAAACCTAGAATTTTCCGACGTCGGATAATATTTAATTTTTGATTTAGCAATTGTCTTTGGAATATATTGTGATGCAAATTCATACATTCAGTCTTGTAAAAATAAAGACTTGTAGGCTTTTCTGTGCATTTAGATTTATGAGGTACAGCAAATTTGTACGATTACTTCCGTTTCCATGGTTTTCATGATTGATTTAGAAAACATGGTTTTACATACAAAAATCGAATACAAATAGCGTATTTCACAAAATAAAACTTTTTCGCAGCAACCCTTCTTTTAAAAATCATTATTTGAAATAAAAGTCGACCACAAATTTTTCAAAGTTTCCATATCCGCAGAAAGAAAATCAGTATTTTTTTTAATTTGAATGTTAACACGTGCTAGCGGGCACTTCAAAATCCCATTAAATTAACATGGGGAAATTTCCGAAAAATTGCATTCATGTTGCAGGGTTTCATCGAAACGTGCCAAACTTTGTAGGGATTGAAGAGGAGTGTCTACATAATAACTTTCATTTCCAGCCTATTACCACCCCCTGCAGCACCTCAAATATGGCCTAAAAATAAAAACTACATTTTTACGTATTATTGTTAATTTTCAGAAATTTTGGTCATCGTTTGCATACAAATAATTACTAATGAACAATTTGAATATTTATCATGACTTTTTAAATAATTTTCAATTGTGTAAACATTTATTCCCAAAAAATGTAAAAAACAATCGTATTTTCGAATTTATATACAATATCATGCCATTGTTTTAAGTAGTTAATTTTTCTAAAAACGTTATTTAATTTTTTAAACAATTATTCATTGTTTATTTTCAAAATTTCAAAAAATGGAGCCAGAGATGTCCATTTTTTTAATTGGTATCCTACGCTACTTTTTGTTGAATAATTACATAATTTTGATACATTTCT
This sequence comes from Belonocnema kinseyi, assembly GCF_010883055.1. NCBI lineage: Eukaryota > Metazoa > Arthropoda > Insecta > Hymenoptera > Cynipidae > Belonocnema > Belonocnema kinseyi. The sequence continues at coordinate 101,150,123 of NC_046662.1, forward strand.
TCTATTGTTTAACAAATTTCTATTCTTTTTTAATAATTTTTATTTGCTTAAGCAGTTATTTTCCGATAACTAGACAAATGAAATAAAATAGAACACATACAATTACTTTTCTGACTGTATAGTGTATAAAAAGAATACATGTACCATTTTGAAGTTGTTTAAACAAATATAGTTTGTTTGAACAATTATTTTCACATACAATAATTAAAATCGTATTTTTTGAAATAAACATAATATTGAATGATTTCGAGGAGTATTCAAGTCTGTTAGAAACGTCATGTCATGATTTTAAGAATTGTTATTGGTTCAGGTAGTTTTCCTTTTTTTTAAAGAATTAAGAAAATGTTTAGTTATCGAAAAAAAATGCTTGAGCGAATAAATATTGTTCAAACAAATAGAAATTTATTAAATATTATAAGAAACGTATCAAAATTCTACAGTTATTCAACAAAACATAGCATAGGATACTAATTTTAAAAGAAAGTTGATATCTTTGGCTCAATTTTTAGAAATTTTGAAAATCCACAATAAATAATTGTATAAATAATTACATAACGTTTATAGAAAAATTCACTAATCCAAACAATAACAAAGAATTATATTTCAATCAGAAAATAGGTTATTTTTCATATAGTTTGAGAATAAATAATATTTCTAATAATTTACATTAGTTTAAACATTGAAAAATTGTTAAAAAAGTTATGGGAAATATTTAAGTAGTCCATTAATAATTATTTATATGAAAAAGATGACGGAAATTGCTAAAATGTAATAATAATACGTAAAAATGTAGTTTTTTGTCATATTAGGGGTGCTGCTGGGAGGGTGAAGGTGGATTGTAAATAAAAGTTATTAGTATGGGTTTATTTTGTAAGCACTCCCCTTCAAGCCCTAAAAATGTTGGCACATTTCGACGAAACCCTGGAACATGAATTCAATTTTTGGAAAATTCAAACTTTGCCCATATTAATTAAATGGGATTTTGTAGTGCCCGGCGGCACGTGTTAATGACTAAATTTAAAAAAATGACGGATCTCCCTTCTCCGCGAATGGAAATTGGGGGGGGGGGGGGGGGGGGGGGGGGGGGGGGGGGGTGTTTGGCTCTGTATCTCGAAAAGCATTTTAATCTTTATTCTTACAAGAGTGATTTCACTTTGAAAATAAAATAAATTTAATTGTCTTTTGTACAGCTGTTTCACTTTAAAATTTGATTGCAATATGTCAATTTTACGAAAACCTAGAAATAATGTACTATTCCATGATATTTTTGAATATCGACAACAGTTAATGACTGATTTAGTCAATATGAATTGATTTTTAATATTTATAAAATAGTATTGTATAAATGTATATTTTTATTAGGAACGAATAAAACACCTGATTTATTTAAATTATTACGATATTTATAATTTTATATTTAATATTTTGTATTATATCTACTCTTCGTTCGAATTTACGATATTCTACGGAAAATAAATCTTTTCTCTACTTTATAGTTGTGTTTCACTTTCATAGCTCTTTCACTCATTTACTGTGAAATAATATATATTCCATTCAGTTATTACTCATAATGGAATCCCTAAAACGAACATTCGTAGTAAGTATACAATTTTAAATTATGAATATTTAACAGTTTTTAATCTATTCTCTTGTACTAAAGATGGATATTGAAAAGAACTATCACGAATTTCAAGTTTCCGAGAGCTTAGTTGTAGTTCTACTTTCCTAATAGTTGTCAGGTTGTAACTGATTATAAACATTAGACGGCCTATTTTACGATATTTGCTTATCTTCCTTTAATTTTGATTATATAGGAGTTACAAAATTTGCTCATACATATATTGAGAGCCGATTCAGAATTCAGATGCTTATATCAGGATAAGGAAAAAAAATGTAGACAAAAAAAAGGTTGAGATATAAGATACAAAAAAAAGGGCTCAGGTAGTATTTGCCGGATTTTCAGGCAGCAGTAAAACTTCGGCCAGAATTACTGCCGCCGGATTAATCCGGCCACCGGAATAGTCGGGTGCCAAAGTGGCAGTACCGTGTTCGGTAAGTGGGTATGACATTAGGGCATGGGCCGAACCTTGCGCGGTAGCCGGATTCCCGAGAGTCCCAGATCTAGCTGAAATATCAACTGTTAATATTTTTTGGTTGCAAAGTTTATTATTTTGTTGTAAATGCAACTATATTGTTAAAAATTAAAATCATAATTTTTGGGTGAAAATTCAATTATTCACTTAAAGTGGAACGACTTAGTAAAAACAATAATTTTTTTCTTATAAAGGATTCACAATTATAGTTGAAAATTCAACTATTTTCCTTTAAATTAACTTTTTTGTAAAAAATTTTACTGTTTTGTAAGAAATGCATCTTTTGGGCGTTAAAAGTCCAAAATTGGGTAGGTAGTTAAACTATTTTGTCAGTAATTAAAATATTGGTTTAAAATTCAACTTTTTTCTCTTTTTGACTATAAAATTAAATAATTTAGTTGAAAGTTCGTGTATTTTGTTGAAAATTGACCTTGCTTGGTAGAAATTTAATTTTTTTGGTTGAAAATTTATCATTTTTGGTTAAAAATGCAATTGTTCGGTTGAAATATCAACTGTACATCTTCTCATATTTTTCGCTTAAAATATTCAACTTTTTGTAGATAATTCGTCTTTTTAACTTTAAAATTAAATAATTTCGATGAAAATTCATGGATTTTGTTTAAAATTTTTTTCTAGAACATTAATCTTCTTGGTCAAAAATTATTTGATAGAAAATTAATTTATTTTGTTAAAAAATAAACTTTGTGATTAAAAATTCATATATTAATTGTTATATAATTATTATATAATTTTATATATTAATTATATAATTTTAATTTATAATTTTATAATTTATTAATTTTATATATTAATTATATATATTAATTATATAATTTCCCTAAAATTAATACAATCTTAACAATTCAAGGCTTTCTATTTCGAACCATTGTGTTAAAATTTGTATAGTTTTTAATAGTTGTTTATAAGTGCTTGTTTTAAATGAACGGTCAAATATTGCTAATAATTAACGAAATTTTCTTTTTTTTAAGTAAAAAATTTCAAATTGAATGGGTTAAAATTTAATTTTTTTAGACTGAAATACTATTTGAAGTTATAATTGAAGGACCGAATAATTCAACTCGCCGAGCGCGCGAATTTCAGTAAAATTATTGCCCAGTCAGGAAAATATATTGATAAAAAAAAGTGGTCAAAACGTAAAGCAAAATATACATTCGTATTTAGCTTGACGCGGTCGACAATTTTTTCTTATGAAACTTATTCATTGGATAATTATTACTTAAGATAAACAATAAAGACATAGAAAATTTTCCGATCAAAAATCGATGTTTTGTGAAATACAACTCGCGATTATTATAACTCGAGGCCGTTTGTTAATAAAAATGCTTGAAATTTGTATGGTGTATTCTCAATATATAAGCGATGACTTTAAACAACGCACTTTGTTTAAAAAACTAATACGTTTTTTTTAATTTAATAGCAAATTGATTCCGGACGAAAACCACATAAGAAGAAATTGTCGGCCGCGTCAAGCTGAATACGAATGCATGTTTTACGTTTTGACCACTTTTTGAACGGTAGATTTTCCCAGTTGAACAATACTTTTACTGCATTTCGCGCGCTCGGCAAGTTATATTACCCGGCCCTTCAATTGAAAATAATTTTAAAAACTAATATTTATTAATTCTTTAATTTTGAATGGATTCAGAATCAACTTGTAAAATCAATTATTTTTTAATTTAGTCCCTTAAATTCAATTTAAAAAATTTGATTTCAAAATTCTTTCAATTAAAAAAAAATGATAATCGAAAAAGTTAAAAATTGATCTGAACATTTGAAAAAAATTGAAAAATGGAAAGATAATTGGATAGATTGGACGGTGATTAGATAGAATTTTCTGATTAAAAATTGTGGCCACCCTGAAAAAAACGCGACTCATTTAAATAAATGATTTTAAAATATTAAAAAAATTTTTAAAGCATTACAGTGTTATTCAGAATGGAGGATCATTCTTTCACAAACTTTCTCTTTTGCTGTTACTTTCGATGATTATCGGAAAAAAATATAATTAACAAAATATATGAATTTTCAACCAAACAGTTTGCTTTTTAAAAAAATTAATTAATTTTCTATGAAATAATTGGTGTTTTAACTAATACAATGTACAGGATAAAGTTTCAAACACAAATGGAATAGTTCAATTTCCAGATAAAACTGTGATAAAGAATGCTGTGTAATGAATCCTACAATAGTTACATTTTCAGATGAAGAAAAATATTTTTTAGCAGAAAAAATAAATTTTCAACAAAGTTGTTTAATTGCCAACCAATAAGGTGAATTTTCGACCAAGAAAATTAATGATCTACACTACCGGTCAAAAGTTTGGGTTCACTTACAAAAATTTTTTTTTTGTATTTATCGTTTTAATTATACCGGAGCTAAAAAACGTCTCTTTAAAAGGTTGATTGTTTTCAAAATTCTGTCTAAAATAAGCCTAGGGTGAAGCCTATTTGTCTGGTTTTTAAGTAAATATTGCAAAAATAGTGTAAATTTCAATGTTTTCTTACATTTTCAATAACTTCCGATATAGTCAACGTTTTTCAATGTCCTTGGGCTCATTTTAAAGCTTTTTTTTCACCGTATCACAAAAGCTTACAAGTATGAATCGTAAAACATGTTTTTTCGAATTGCAAGAACTTGAATTTGTAACAAAAAAGTTGGATAAATTCGAAGCAATAAATCAAAAAAGAACGATTTTTCTAAGTTTACCTAGACTTTTGACAATTGCATTTTTAACCAAAAATGATAAATTTTCAACCAAAAAGATTAAATTTCTACCAAACAAGGTCAGTTTTCAACAAATTACACGAACTTATAACGAAATTCTTTAATTTTAAAGTCATAAAGAGTATTATCTACAAAAAAGCTGAATATGATTTTTCAACAATAATTTTAATTATTAACCAAATATATAAATTTTCCATAGAACAATTTGATTTCTACAAAAACAGACGAATTTTTAACAAAATACATGATTTTTCAGCCAAAAATTTTAAATTAAAAAATGAACTTTTATTTTAAAAATATATATTTTATTCAAATATCATTAAAATCGCAAGTTTCTTTCAAATGCGGATCAAGATATAAATAAGACTATTATAATAGAACATAATAATAATGTTATCATTAATACATAATTAAAAATTTGTCATAAGGACAACCGCAGGATTTCGCCGGGAGCGGGTGCTAATCTGGAAAATTCCACTCACCTGCAATCGGACCAGGATCCCTGTCGAGCGGGTTTATATATAAAAATATGGAAAATTTAAACAAACCTTCAACCTCATCTTCTAAACACGTGTGCCCGAAAGATGTTAACGCCTTTTGCTTCATTTGTGGAACATTTATTCCGAACAAAAACGATCGACGATCGTTCAACGAAAATTTACGGAATATATACAAAGAATGCTTTAATTCAGATATAGTTTCGGAAGATTGGGCTCCTGATAGTATTTGCAATAACTGCCGCAAAATGCTTTCTATTTGGAAAAAAACTAAAGACGATTCTAAATTGATCTTCATTAAACCCACAGAATGGAATAAGCCATCCAACGAAGATGATTGTTATTCCTGTAAAGTCGATATCCGTGGGTATAATAATTAAAATTTACATAATCTTAAATACGCCCAGGTAGGATCAGTAAAAAAAGCCGTTGAGAGAACTCAAACGATTGATGAGGTTGATGTTGATGGTATAGAAAATGTATCAATTGAATCTAAAGATGATGGTGATGATGATGATGACAAAAGCACTAAGACCGATGATGAAAATCAAGATGAATATGAAAGCGATAGCAGTGGAAGCTCTGATGAAGTTTATGAACCAGGTGGAGTACGCAATAAAATTGCTAGAAAATTTACACAGTCCGAACTTAATGATCTCGTAAGAGATTTGGGACTACCTAAAGATGTTGCGGAACATTTAGCTTCAGTTTTGAAAAGTAAAAATTTATTAGAAAAAGGTACGAAAGTAACGTTTTATAGAAAAAGAAATGAGAGTTTTAAGCAGTAATTCGAAGAAGAAGTTTTTAATGAAGAAAAATTAGTGTACTGTTCAAATGTTAAAGGACTGATGGAAGAGCTTAAGCCAAATACTTATAAAGATGACGTTTGGAGACTGTTTATTGACTCATCAAAAAGAAGCTTAAAAGCTGTGATACTTCACAATACAAATCAATATGCCGCAGTACCTGTCGCACACTCTACGACAATGAAAGAATCCTTCACTAGTCTTAAAAAACTTCTAGAGGCCATTGAATACAAAACATATAATTGGCTTATATGTGGTGATTTGAAAGTTTCAGGTATGTTGCTAGGACAGCAGTCTGGATTTACAAAGAATCCGCACTTCTTGTGCGTTTGGGATAGTAGAGATCGCGAAAAACATTACACGAATCATAAGTGGGCTGAAAGGAAATCCCTTGAAATAGGAAAAGGAAATATCATTAAATCGGCCCTGGTTGATCCAAAAAAAGTATTGATTCCTCCATTACATATTAAATTAGGAGCCATGAAGCAATTTGTGAAAGCCTTAGATGCAAATAGTCGATGTTTTAAATACTTGGAAAAGAAGTTTCAATATAAATCTGATGCCAAGTTGAAAGAAGGGATTTTGGATGGTCCAGAAATAAGGAGACTTTTAGAAGATGATAAATTTCCAACGACATTGATAAAAATTCAAAGGGATGCATGGCTCAGTTTTAAGGAAGTTGTGAAAAACTTTTTAGGAAATAAAAGAAGTGAAAATTATAAAGTTATAGCAGCCGAAATGATTAAGAACTTTGGAAAAATGGGGTCCCTGATGTCATACAAATTGCACGATTTGGCGATTAGAGTGAAGAGCAAGGAGAGCGCTTCCATCAAGACATAAAAGAAATGGAAAAGCGCTACCAAGGCAGATGGGATGTCGCTATGATGGCTAATTACTGCTGGTCACTGAAAAGAGAGTGTAAAACTACAGGCAAAAAGCGAAAAAATCTGGTACGTCGATCATTTGATAGTAAGAGAGTACCGTATGAGCGGAAAACATGAACACAAGTTGATACAAAAAAATATTTCTATCGTAATTGTTTATGAGGGATTCTTAATTTTATGATCTTATTATGAGCTTGTACGTGAATTGATGAAGGTCTATCAAACTCGATATATGGGTTGTTATTTTCATATTTCATTGACCTTGAAAATACTAGATATGGTAAAAATGACCTAGGATTTAGATTCTATGACACTTAAAACTTATATATAAATTTTTACAATTTTTTTGAGGTTATTTTGTTGGTTGCCCTTCAAATGACCTTGATTTTAAACTAATAAAGGTCAACCGTCACGGGATTCGGATTCTGCATGCTAAAAATACTATGTCTAAATTTTTTCAGATTTTTTCAGCAATATTTTCTTCATTTAACCTTCAAATGACCTTGAAAGCGATCTGATCTGGAAAAACCGACAAACGATTCGGAATCTGTGACCCAAAAAACATAGAACCCCAAAGGTCGCCTCCGTGGACTTTGACTTTTTTTGTGTGCCTGTGTTATTAAAAAAAATATATATTTTTCAACTAAAATGATGCCTCATCAACCAAAAAAAAGATTGTTGAACAAAGTAGCTTCACTTTCACCTATATTTTTTTACATATATACATTTCTATGATTTTGATTATTTTTATTAATTTTATATTGTAAAAACAATGTGCAAGCTGTTTAAGAAATATAATTTGCCCTCAGTTGGACTGATGGAAGCATCCTTTGGCTCCATTTCTATATTGATACTAAAAAAAAATATTTACTCCGAAAATAACTGCATAGGAGAATGTGGGGGTGAAAACACTATGGCAAATGAATATCTGAACATTTGTGTGATTTTAAACAAGAATCTTGGGAAAATCGCTATCAATGTCTCTTGCGTCGCCATTTTGTTTCTTTGATTTTATTTATATCGATTATGGCAGATATTCGATTGCACTGAACTGGATTTTAAACCAAATATCATTTGATACAAAGCAATTAGATGCGATTATATTTTTTGTGAGAACTAAAAGAGTCATTATCATCAGCAGAGGATGACACTCACTATCAAAATGTTTTTAAACATATAATGACACAATTCTTTTGGTTCAGTCAAGTATCACTGCAATCGAATGATTACTATCGATTGGGTTTATCGATCACACAACTGATAACTAGTCATTGAGTGAGTAAGTGACAATCTTACCAGGTGTATACATATGAAACCGGTATTGCCATCTAGCGGCCAGTAGGCACACTTGTAGGCACTGTCGGAACTTACCATTTGTGCTAATTGGCGT
>NC_046662.1:101158637-101168280 GCF_010883055.1 Belonocnema kinseyi
CGAGGGCGCATACTTTGAATAAAATATTTGTTATCATTCTCTTGAAATAAATGTGTTTTTTTCGTGAAAAAATACCGGTTTCATATGTATACACCTGGTAGATCAAAATGGCGCTGAAGGTAAGCAGAGACGAGATGCTGTCAGAACTTTTCCAAAGATTCTGGATTGACATCACAAAAAATTTCGGATAATCCTAATTTTTTATAGTGCTTTCAGTTAAAAGGACATTGTAATCAGTTACTTTTTTAGCAAACCTAGTTTTTTATTGTGAATATGGAAGTCGATAAAAGTGACGCTTCTTTATAGCTTTTCATTATTTAGTCAACCTCAGTGTAATTTATATTTCATAGTCTCTTATTTTTAGAATACGAAGAAGGAATTTTATCAATGAATTATTATAGTGATTACAAATGAGACTTGTGAAAATGGAATAATTTTAATTTGAGATATCTAGATGTGATAATGTGCGCCATTTACAAAATTCAAAAAGGCTTTCTGAGTTATGAATTTTCTCTATGTATAGGTTTTCAGGAATCGCCTTTGCAGGATTCCACTGAAATGAATAGGACCGCTGCAATTTAAAATGCTTTGAAACTAACAATAAATTATTATTACGAGAATATATTTTTTTTATCCAATTTGGAAAGAAATTAGATACATTCGGAAAGAGTTCAGTGGTGAGTCATTCGTAAAGAAATCAAAAACATAGCCCTTTCCGAACCTTTTCGAAAATCTTTCAAGAACCTTTCAGAATCTTTCCGTGGCGGTCTTTCCGAATCTTGCCATTTCTTCCGGCAAGGATGCGCCCATAATACTCCTAGGAGCATTTTGGAATCATTATTGTACTACGCTCATGCGCATACACTCCCGATTATTTTTCTTACGTAAACGGATACTTCCCCAACTAAAAGACACTGGTAAAATGCGTAAATGAGATCTGAAAGACGTATTTCATAAGATTAAACATATCTCGCTCACTACATGCATAATAAGGGGAAATTATAGAGAAAAGTTTTCCTGAATTTTCCGGCCTGGAAAATGCGAGAAAAGACCATAATTTGTTGACAAAATTGTATTGGAACTAGAAAGGAAAAGTTTCTTCTGGTGAAAGACACCATATTTTATAGATTTTACAATGTTGAATTCAAATCCGACAGGGAAAAAAGCGTGGCCTATTTCCTTTCCGAGGAAAATTCGGTTGAAAAGGGAAAATTCAATATCGGGATACACAAATTGAAAACGTGATGGTAATATGGCAAACTTGATTATCTTTACATTTTTCAGGTGGTTGAATCAAAATCTGACGCTAGAATGTCAAGATAAAAAATGGCGGAACCATTCTTTTCTCCGATCGATCATTTCTTCAGACCACTTTTATTAACCACTTTAACAAACCCTTTTTTAGGCAATGGAAATTGATGAAACTTAACATCTAGGTTTTTGCTTGAACATCCGCAAACAGAGCAAAATGTTTTACTTATGCTTTTTTTCGGACTGAATTTCGTACATACTATAGATCGTCTATTTCTGTATTATCGGACATCTTTTTCAATTTTATGATTTAAATCGTAGCATTACAAAAATATATTTATATTCTGCTCGGAATAGCACATAGACTTTTAAAAACAACCCCGTTATTTTAGTGCCAAATTTAGCCACCAGATGGCGTATCGCTGTATTTCAGATCCCAATACCTATGTCTGCCTGCCCGGTGCAGGCATAAAGTAGATAAAAGTAAACGAGATAGAGAATGAAAAATTGTACAAAAAGAACTCTCTATCTCCTTTACTCTGATGATTTTCTGTCTGCACCGAGCAAGCAGACAGAGGTATAAGTGTGCCATGAGAGAACCGATTCAGCCGAAGTGCAACTTGTAGAATATATAGTGGCGCTACAGTACAAGCTCTCGCTTTCTGACTACATTATTCGTTTTTCTCTTCGTCTAAGTTCGTACTCAGTACTCCTGTGCTCGTGCGCATGAATATTTTCGCGCTTGTTGATTTAAATTCGAATTTTTCTTTGAACAATGCTTTTTATTCGGAAATAGGCGAAACCGAAAAAAATTTTTTGTCAATTAGGTGACTTTACAGTCGAGTTCCCTGAGTATGCCGACTTCGGCACGAGAATGCCGACTTAGACGAAAATGCCGACTTAGCACAAAAGTTTAGGGGGGTGACACACCTCCAACACCCCCGCCTCGGCACGCCCCTGTTAATAACGTTATTGAATGAAAATAACTTTGTTTGCAAAAGCGAAAATTTTTATTATAAGTTAAATGAAGAGAGAAACAACGAATACAGGAAGAAAATTCAATTTTCCCCATAATGCTAAAACAGCGAAGTTAATGGTAGATGAGCTTTCAAATAATTTGGTGTTATCTATTAAAGATACAGTAAAAAACGTTCAATCTTATGATCATTTCGAGTAAAGTGTTAGGTTATTTATTTATTCATTTATAACAGTGTGCGGGCAGAGCCCTTTGGTACAAATCAAATTATGAACTAATTGAAAAGAAAACTTAATTCTAAATCAGCCGAACAAGTATAATGGCCGCGATTGCTGATTAAATTGCGTAACAAATTGTTAAAGTCTGTGACATTGGTGTCGAAAAAGTCTAAAATGTTGTTGAACTTTTTATTTGCAGCATTCGCTTCTTGACATATCCTAGATAACGTCGAATTCGCTCCATAGTTTGTGCGATGATGAGGTACATGAAAGAGTGCTTTTGATCGAAGAGATTTCACGGGTGCATTTAATTTAATCTCAGAAAGTAAACTAGGGCATACGATAGAATTATTCAAGATATTATGCAGTAATCGTAAATCAGCAAAAAGTAATCTAGTACAAATTTTAGGGATATTGAGTAGTGCTATAATCCCGCCATAATCGTGGTCGCGCCTGTTCATAGCCATACCCAGTTGTCTAGCTGCGAAACGAAGGAAACGGTCCGAATGCGTTCGAGTCTTATCTTATGAACGGCATATTGCGGAGACCAGATGACTGAGCCATATTCTACAAGTGGTCGTACTAGTGAGAAGTAGAGAACCTTTAACGCAAGTGGGTTTTTAAGTTGAGAAGCATTTCTAGTGACGAAGCCCAGAGATCGAAGGGCTTTGTTTGCAGCGGCAGAAAACTGATCATCGAAAGATAATGTCTTATTAAAGTGTACCCTAATGTCACGCACACGTGTCACCCTGTCCAGCACCCCCCCCCCCCCCCCCCCCTCCCGATGAGATAGTTGTACTTAGGAAATTATTTATTCCTACAAAAAGATATGACTACATATTTTTTTATATTAAGCTGCATCCCATTTATAGTGCACCAAACTTGCAACCGATCAAGGTCGTGACTAATTGCTGCAGTGTTCGATTTCTTAAAATTAAATCGGACAAAGTTAGATGTAAGGTGGTTTAAACCACTAGCTACAAAAGCCCCTCTAAGATAAAGTGTGAGGGGAGGGTGATAGTTATCTATGGGTAATAATGGATCAAATGCTGCGTGTAAAGTGTCAAGAATATTGTTGGTAAATAATAAATCTAACAAAGCCCCATGGTTGAAAACCCGGACTGTTATAAAATCTATGATAAAAATAAAAAACATAATGGGAATTGCCTGCATTCTAAGAGGGAGGTCTATAAGAAAGCCCATTTGGACTCCTTAGCAATGAATAAGGATTCCAACTAATTTATGAAAATAATTAATGGTTAAAATTTCAGGTCTTCAAATAAGGAAAGTATAGACTTAGATACGTGGAGAAAGTTTTGAGATCTATCTATCCTTCCCAGGACCCTATTATCTACTTACTAATGATTAGTTTTAATAGAAATCCCTATCTCGATTTCAAATTTCTTTAGAGAAAGCTCTTCTAAGTTTAAAAAAATGTAGATGCGATAAGGCTCCTAATCCACGAAGAATTGGATTGAATTCTTCAAGATCCCGCCTGGTAATCTGATTTTATATTTAAATTCTGTATTTAATAAGATTCTTGAGGAAGAGAAGGTCCCTAAATCTCGGTCACAAACTAATGTTAAGATGCTGTATAAGAAAGAAGAATTATATGATGCTTTAAATTACAGACCTATCGCATTAATTAATTGTACTACGAAAGTATTCACGCAGATACTTTCCAAAGGACCAATTGACTAGGCTGAAGATATGAACCTTCTTTCAGAGTGGCAGGCAGATTTTAGAAGAAAGTGAGGCCATATGGACCAAGTTTTTACCCTAAACTCGATCATTTAAAATAAACTTTCCCCTTCCAAAGAGAAATTATTTGTACCTTTTGTAGACTTTAAAGGAGCTTTTCCCTCTTCAAACCACATTCTCCTATTGAACCAAATACTACCTAAAGGTTGCGATTCCGAATTTACTAGACTAATTGTAGACTTTTATTCCAAGGCTTGTGTTTCCTTGAAGTGTAAATCAGGCATGTCGAAAACAGTAGATCTCAGGAAGGGAGTTTTACAGGGGGATGCCTTAAGTCCACATTTTTTTACTACATTTATTGCCGATCTAGATGAGTTAGGTTATTTAACCGAAATTTTACTCTTGGCTTACGCTGTTGTCTTGGCTCTTCTTCTTGACTTCCTCGTAAAAATGCAGAGAATTCTTACATGGTTATTTTCATAGTGGCAACTGAATCATTTAGAAATAAATATAGATAAAACTATGATTGTAATATTAAAAAAAGAGGACATGGACATAACAAGAATTACTCACCATTTATGTATGGACAATCTAGAATTGATATAGTGCAAAACTATGATTATTTTGATACATCCTTAAATCAATCGGCCTCTTTTGTAAACGCCAAAAACATGGCTCATGCAATTGAAAAAATGCAAACAAATTTTTATAAAAGAATACTACATGTTCCAAAAAACACAGTGGGATACGTAATTAGACTCGAGATCGGTGCGGAATCTGTACGTGTTTTTGGCTTAATTCTAAATTGGTCGGAAAAAATCCTGAAAAGGTCTGAAAATCGTTATCCAAAAAAATGTTATCTAAGATTATGAACTTTGAAGAAACTGAATGCCTACCAGAAGAGATTAAATTGGGCTATTTCAATTAAAACTATTTTTGAGGAAATCGAGAAGGGGAAGGAATGGGAGTGCCTCTCTCTTTCTAGTTTATAAAAAATTAAATCTTGGATTATAGCTTATAATAGCAAACCTTATCAAATGGATCTACAGACAGCCTACTCATGTTCTTTATTCCAACGTTAACCACATTTAACTTGAAGAGATGGACCACACAGTTATTTGACCTTGAGAATATCTCTCAAATTCATAAGAATAATTGCGCAATTAAGGTTATTGAATAGTTTTCAACCTAGAATTATAATTGAAACAGAAATTCGTAGGATGGATAGGAATGTTGGGTATTGGGACTTTTGTTTTGAGGATTAAAGTCATGAAGAATATGTATATCAGCTTTGAATGTAATGTCAATGTTTTGCTAACGAAAGATACATAAGTAAGAAAAGAAATGTTCTTAGGATAAGAAGTGCATGGCTTGATATTTTTAATGACCTGAAAATGAATTCAATTAAAAGAATAGTTGCATTCCTTAACCAGATATTAGTAGATTTCAGAGAGCTCAACTTCTTTGTATGAATCTGTTGATTTTTAAACAAATAAAGCTACAACACTTCCATTTTTTGTTAAAATTACTATTTTTAATCAAAAATTGATTTTCACTTTTTGAAAATTCAAAAATTTAGTTGATCTGTTTTGGTAAAAAAAATTATTGTTTGAAAATTCAATTATTTGGTCTAAAATAAAACTATTTACACATAATTTTAACTATTTGATAATAAATTAACTTTTTGATGGAAAAATAATATTTTTCGGTGAAAAACTCAACTGTTTTGTAGAAAATTCATTTTTTGGGCTGAAAATCCAATTATTTTGTTTAAAATTAAAATATTTATTTCAAATCTCAACTATTTGATGAAATATAAACTTTCGTATTAAAAATGTATACTTTATGGTTGATAATTGAACTATTCTGTAAAAAATTAATGTTTTTGAGTTCGAAATTCTATACTTTATCCGATAGATCCTTAAAATTATTTCTTAATGCTTCTTTCTTTAGCTCGAGATGCTATAAAAAAATACATTTATACCCTATTATGAATTTTCTTGACTCGTTTTTAAATAGGCTGAAAAACTTTTTCAATTTTGTAAAAAAGTTTTTTGCTCATGTCATCAAGATTGAGTCGAGGGATGCGGGTAAGTTTTGCCTTAAAAATGCAAAACTCTAATGTACTACCTAATTCCAGACACGAACACATTAAACATCATTGCTTTGGTTGGAAAGATTCCTCCATCAATTTTATTTTAATTTAAAAAAATTTGTTTAGTGGTTCTGCCAGGATGTTTTAGGTCTAAAAATAAATTTTCTTAATTTTCAATTTAAAAAAAATTCGTTCTATGGCTTCGAATTTTATATCCACGGTTTTCCAAAAGAGACCAAAAATGCCTTTCTTGGAGGTTTCAACCCCCTCTTTCTCGAAAACTTTATGTAATGGATAACGTTTAATCCCAGATTTGTGCACAGCCCAAACGAATCTATTGAGAACACCTAATCACTTTCCATATGCACCTCTACTGCAATCACCTACATAGATGCCTATATAGGTCACCTGTAGGATTCTGTATAGATCACTTTAAGGGCCACCTATAGGAAATTGGAGCAGTATCCAACATAGGGTCCTATATAAAATCCGATAGAATTCTATACAGTACGTAACAGTACGTATTCTCATAACGATATAGGTTCCTACTTCATACGTTAGAACCTATATAAGAACCTATATATATATATTCCTACATGACAACCGACATGGAACACCTAACTGGGACCCTATGGGATCTGACAGAAATATAATTGCTGCGCAGCTGTATCTGCTATAGACTCAAAAGTACGTACGAATCCTATAGAATTCTATATAGGAACCTATGTATGAAACTATTCCATTTCCTATTGATATAGGATCCTATATAGGATCCTATAGGTGACCTGTAAAGGGTGATTTTTTTTTTACTTGAAACTTTCAAATATCTCGAAAAATAGGCACTCTATGAAAAAATGGTATGAATCGAAATTTAATCACTGAGAGAACTACATACACTGATGTTAAAATCGATTCCCCCACACCACCCCCTGGGGGTGGGGACAAGTTCGAAATCTTAAATGGGAACCCTTTTTTTATTGCATATTCAGATTCTTTGGATAAAATTGCATATGATTTGCCTAAAACATTTTCCTCGTTTCGCGAGAGATGGCGCTGTAATCGACGAAACTCAATTTTTCTTAATTTCGCTATAACTGAGAATGCACGCTTACGAGTCTGCAATACTCGAAATTAGTCTTAAAACAAACTACTACTTTTAGCGTAACCCCGACACAACGACGTGGACGTAGAAGTTTTCTGTTCCCTTCGGAGTGCTTGATTAACGTGAGTCCCTTTGCCTCTCACGATTCGGGGTGCTTGATTAACGCGAGTCCTCCAATTCGAGGTACTCATAGAATCATCTTAATCAAAGTAAGTGCTCAAAATGATGACCTTCGGCTTCAATGCACTTATTAATTCTTAATTCAAATGAATTTACACAACGGAGAAGTGTATCTTCTTGAATTTCAGCACATGCACTTGTAATTCGGTCAATCATATTCTCACGTGTTGTTGGTTTTTCTTTATCCGCTTTGTCTTTCAGATAGCCGCACAAAAAGAAATCTGGTGAAGTAAGATCTGGCGATCTTGCAGGCCCATTTATCGGATTGGCACTTCTAAATCCAGCGACCATGGAAATCACGATCAAGAACTTCTCGTGCTACTGCTGAATAGTGTGCCGGACAACCATTATGTTGAAACCACATGTTCTGCCATACTTCTCCATACACCCCGTGTAGAAATTGCCAAGTAACTCCCAGTGTCCACAGGATTGGTTACCGTTGTGGACGCGATGGGAACCAAATACATCCGAAGTAATCCGAACATCAAGAATAACGGAGCGACAAGCGAGTGTCAATCAGTGTAATGTTTTTGTTGTTTTTGATTAAAATAAATTTTCGTGAGTAGTTTAAACTTCTCGTTGACATTTTTTAAATGAAAGGAGAGGGACGTATATGAGAAGAACATGATGGATAGTGCTAATGAAGTTTACCTTTTAGATTTTCCACGTCAAATGCTTCCCTGCTTGACACTCGATGTTTAGTTGTTTCTTGAAGTTGACGTTCTTGATGAACGTTTTTGTTTTTAATTTCATCAAGTTTATACTGAAAAAGGAGAAACAAGATGTGTGATACGCATAAAATGGATGGTTTAAGATTTGATCCATTTTTTATAAAAGAAAAACAAACCTTCCTAAAAATAAAATGGCGCAGAGCGGAATCAATAATAAGCTAGATTCAAGCCAGGACCAGGCTCGGCGATCGAGCCAGGCCCCAGCCAGATTTAGCGTTTCATTCTAGCTTGACCCAGGCTTGATCGCGAGGCCAGGGCCTAGTTTTTCCAGACTTGGGCCCGCTCAGGCCCATGAACAAATTTCTACGCGGGACCAGAATTATTTCAATTTTTTCTCGTACGGTTAGATACTCCATTGTAAAGTAGTATTTGGAATAATCTTTGATTTAACGAAAATGATTTTCGTCTTAAATGTACATTTTCTAATTTCCTGTATTTAGGAAAAGAAAAAAGTAAACACTTTCGTAATGTTTCGATAGCCTCCGCTGACCTCAATCTACAATAATGCCAGAGCTAAAATTTAGGAGTATTCAGAAAAAACTGTTAATGTAAACGTATTACTTAATTATTACTTCTCAAGAACGGACATACGTTTTGGCATTTTTTCCAAAATAATAATTACCAAAGAAATCCGAAGCTCTATTGCCCTTATTTTTAACCGACTTTAAAAAGAAGAAGGTTCTACCTATGTTCGTCACGATGGATTTTTTTATGTACGAGTTTTTATTGCACTCGTTCAACGATTCTCTAGCGATTTGAAAATTTTTTCTGTCGTCAGTCATGTCACAATGAGAATGATGTATTTTTTATTGCTATTGTATTGCAGAATCGTAAGCAACAAAAAATAGGGGTTCCCATTTAAGATTTCGAACTTGCCCCCACCCCCACCACCAGGGGGCGGTGTGGGGAAACCGATTTTAACATCAGTATATGTACTCCTCCGAGTGATTAAATTTTGATTCAAAATATTTATTCATAGAGTGCCTATTGTTCGAGATATTTAAAAGTTTCAAGTTAAATAGATCACCCTGTATAAGTACCTATGTTGGTATTGGCAGTAGGGGCGACCTTTGCATACCAGTAGGGTTGGATCCAAGTAAGGGTTTCTAGGGGGGGGGGGGAGCTAAAGCTGGTTAGGAATATCCATGGACATAGGAAACACGGGACTAGGCATGCCATCCTAACTTGGGCGAGCGGGGTTGAATCCACGGGAGGGTTGAGAATTCCATGACTGGGGAGATCCGCCATCTTACGATGTGCCATTTGATTCTGCGTACGAGCATTTTTGCCGACACACTATGCATGAAAATATAAACATGTGGGCGCTACCATGTTTGTCGCGGGACATCAAAAAGTGGCGAACCTCCCCCCTCATTGCATCACCCCCGC
>NC_046662.1:101168380-101173514 GCF_010883055.1 Belonocnema kinseyi
TCGACTACGTGGCACTACTCTGGATTTGCGTCTGTATACTAGCGCTATCATTGCTATTATATAATTGCTATCATTGCCTGTTTCTTCTGCTAGGTGGCACGATCAGGCAACATGACTATAGCCAATCTAAGTTCACTGCATACAAACTTAAATTCATTACAGCCAACTGAAATTCGCTACAGCCAACCTAAATTCACTTTAGCTAATTTCGAAGAAGTTAATTAAAGGTTTGGACGCCTTTAGTCAAAGTTTCAGAATCTACTTCATTGTGGTCTCTATCCCCATGATCTTCTTATGAAGTAACGGTAAGGTGAAGAAATTGTATTACAAAAGCGTGGCAACATTTTCAGAATAGATGTCGAGACTTTTGAGTGAAATATCTGCGAGAAATCTAACATAAAAGTTCCAGTGAAATTTACAGAATAAACTGTTTATCAAAATGTTCTGTAAGAATTATACAGGCCCACAAAAAAAAAGTTGTCTGGACGAGAGAAGTGACCAGGCTACCCTTATGGATTTTGAGGCGCTGAATCCAAATATGGCCTCAGAATTGATCTTACGCGTCTCAGTGTTCCCCTAGATGCAGAAAATAAGAAAAACCGTAGGGATAACTTGCAAATTATTTTGATAATACCAGTATACGTGAAATTAGGCACATCGATATTATACTTTTAAGTGAAACGAATTGTAGAAATTTAATTTGTACACAGAAATTCTTTATTGAGCTTTTCTATTTCCCCTATATTGGGTAATTATAGGGAAATTAAAGGGCTTTCGCAGATTATATAGATTTACACGGAAAAAATAACAAAAACCTAATATCCTTTACAGTTTTGTGTGCGAAATCATTTACTTGTCCCATCCAGACAACTTTCTTTTGGTGGGCCTGCGTGACCAGAAATTCCCTAGGCTTTTCCCTACATTTTTCATCTAGAGAGAAAATGGAACAAACCCAAAAAATTTGGGGTTCATATTTACATTTAGCTCGCAAACCTGCAACAGATATGGCATTTTTGTTATTTTTTCCCGCGCTCAACAAAATTTTTAGGTATATTGTCTAGAATTTTTGCTATCCCAGCTAGAAAGTATCGCTGAATTTCGTCTTCCTAAATAGTTCGCTGTATTGAACAGATTTTCTTGCAGGCAAAATATAGGTCCAGTATTTAGAAAATGTAGCTGTTATGTCTATATTTCTATTGCTAAACAAGTATAGGTGTCAAACCTAACCAGGTTCAGCTAGATATTCTAGGTAAAAAATATAAATAAACTTGACAGCCTATCTAGCTGCGTTTTCTGGCTGAAGTGGCTATAATTTTTTCTAGCTAAATAGGCCGATATATCTTTAGGTATAATGACGAAAAGATATATCAACCATATATGTAAATTCTTAAATCTTTCTTATGTATTAGATACATACATGACTTAATTATTAAAAATCTTAAATTGAAAACAGTTATAATCAATACATATCAATATGTACAATAGGGCGTATCGAAAAAAGTTGTAAACGAAGATTTTTTGAAGTTATACGCGCACTGATCAAAGAATACTCACTTTCCTTTGAAGGCTTTAATAAAATTCTGGAAGTTACAGCTAATCAAAAAATCTCTAATTTCCATATTTCGTTCCATCATTGTCGTTGCATTGCTGTATACATTATTCATTTTTTAACTTTCACAAGCCACAGGACACGAGGCACGAGCTTCTTATATTTACGAAAAAGTCGGGTGTAAGTGTTGTGCGAACTAATGCTAGGCGGCACATTTTTTAAATGCATTTCAATTTATAGGCCTAGAACTGATGCTACAATTATTTTAGGTTAGAATTATTAGCTGTACGAGCAAACTAATTATAGGAAATATGCTGTTTGATTATGACTGCTAGAATGTTTAGCAAATAATGATAGAATTATCTCCCACATTTCCTGTCCGCAGGAAATGTGTGCATTCAATGGTGACCTTCATTTTGACCTTGAAGTTGACCTTCATGGCTTTTTGAAGGTCAACTTTGTTTTTTTAAAATGGAAACCCCCCTTTTTACATCTGAAATCGATAGAGCAGGAAATTCTACGTTTAGGTGCGTACCCAAGTCATAGGTCAATTGTAACGTTGAAGGTCAGTTAGAGGTTATTTGAAATTTACAAAGTTTTCCAAGAGGTCAGTGCAATTCCTGAAGTAAATTTCAACGAGAAATTCATTGGCGAGCTTTTTATTGATCTTGGTGATGATCTTCAAGGTTTTTTCAAGGTTTTTTCCAAGCAGTTTCATTAGCGTGAGTCCCCTTGCCTCTCACGCTTCAGTGAAGATGTTCGAACTGAAAATCTTGAGCTTCCTGACAAAAAGCTATGCGATTGTAAAAATGAGTTACAGCATTACGAATCATCTCCCTATTAATCAAAGAAACCCCAAAGAAAATAGTCGAGAGGCGTCAGATCAGGTGATCTAGCAGGCCACTCGACTTCACCCCTTCTTCCAATACATCTTTGAGGGAACTGAGTATCCAAATATGCTAGAACCTCCCTATCGTAATGAGCCGCTGCTCCGTCCTGCTGGAACCAAATATTTTCAAAATTATCGCCTGTAATCTTCTTTATTCTTGGTACAATTTGGTTTCTGAGAAGCTCTTCATATGCACGGGCATTGAGATTACCATCGATGAAGAAAGGGCCTATCAATGTATCATTCAAGATAACGGCCCAAATATTAATCTTTTGTGAATATTGTGTGTGACTCTCCAACATCCAATCAGGATTTGCCTGTTAACTCGGCCTTTTAAAGTGAAAGTAGATTCATCTGAAAATACTGTATTGTACAAGAAAAGAGGACCTATATCAATTCTGTCCATCAAAATTTCACAAAACTCAACGCGACGATTAGGATCGTCTTCATTGAGCTCTTGTACCAGACGAACTTTTTAAGGATGGAAATTAATGCTTTTTAAAATATTTCGTACTGTCTCAGGAGCAAAGTCACTCTCATCACTAGCTCGGCGTAACCTAAGGTGTGGGTTTTCAATAAATGCTTGGGCTATGTCCATCTGCATCTCATCAGATCCTGCAGATTTTGGTCGACCAGTTCTCTGAAGGTCCTTGATAGATCCATAATTCATTAAGCGCCTTACAGTTCATCCAATTGTTGATTTTGAGACAGGATTTAACCCTTCTACATTACGAAAAGTGCGATTAAAAAGCAAACGAACTTGATCATAAGATCGAATTCGATCTCCCCAACCATGCATCATTAATACAGATACCCTCTCTCGTTACGAAAGCTTAGTTTCCGCCATAATAATCTTTTAGCGAAAGATAGTAAGTATGTACTCGTAAGTATGTACTCGTAATTTCCTTATGATCTTACAATATTCAAAACGCCGTAACCAGATCAATACAGAGCTCACCAATGAATTTCTCGTTAAAATTTACTTCAGGAATAACCTTTTTTTTTGAAAAATATTTTACCTGAGGAAATACCCAACCGTCCCGGGACTTTTTAGACAACCTGTATCTTAGCTATCTAGTTTGCAGTTCTACCTAAAGTTTATTGCACATTCAGCTTTATCTCCCCAGAAATATATTTCTAGCTGCAACAGCTATACCATGTTTTTTAGTGCATACAAATCTATATAATATGAGAACGACCTTCAATTTTCCTAAAATTACCCAAGCTAGGGGAAACGGAAGGCATGGTATTATCAAAATAACCTCCAGATTATCCCTAGGTTTTTGCCTATTTTCTGCATCTACGAAAAAACTGGTACATTTACGAGAAATTCTGAGGCCAGAATTGGATTCAGTAGCTCAAAATCCATAAAGGTAGCCTTGTCACTTGTTCCTTGCAAGTAAAATTTTTTTACGCTCTGTGTGACCAAAAAATCCCTAGGCTGTTCCCTACTTTTTGCATCTAGAGAGAAAATGGTAAAGACTCGAAAAATTTAGTGGTCAAATCTATACTGAGAGCGCAAAACGGCAGAGGAAATAGCATGTTTCTTAATTTTTGCTTTATAAGTCAGTATAATATGCGCGATACCTTCAGTTTCCGTACATTATTCCTAATTAGGGGCAACGGTAAGCATACTGGGGAATTTTAGTGTATGAATTTGATCTTTAAGAGCCACAACACATAAGAATATGACACCCGTACGCTTATTCTTCTGTCTACTGGTATTATCAAACTAATGTCAAAAATAGCCCTAGTTTTCCCTATTTTTGCATCTAGAGGAAAACTGAGACGTGTAGGATAAATTCTGAGGCCATATTTGGATTCAGCAGTTCAAAATCCATAATGGATAACCTAGTCACTTGTCTCGTGCAGACAAATTTTTGCATACCCAGGCCGACCGACGGAACCGAAAGGAGCGTCTACCAAGTACCCGTAAAGACCCAATTGAGTCCCCATTCGGTTCCTTTTTAAAACACTAAAAAAAACAGCAAGATAAACTTTTAAGCTGTTGAAATTCGGATTCTGCGTTACATTTTCTATTAGAAACTCAAGGAGTAATCGCTATACTTTTTTTTGCAGCGTTAAAATTTTTTTTAAATGTCATTAACTTCTGTTGAAGGCGACTTCTAGCGCATCCATAATAGCTCAAGTAGTATGATGCGCGCGAAGTTTAAAAATAAATTTTTCTCTCACTTGCATCGCAGCGTTGTTGTCTAAGGTTTCCACTGAGTGGCGCTAGCATCCAGACAAAATTCTTAAAGTTACCGACGGAACGCTTATTAACTGCTACTAAAAGAAGATGCACTTAAAGTCGCCTTCGGCCAAAGATATTATAAACGTAGATGCGGTGCGGGCTTAGTTGCCCGCCATAAATGTAGACGGCGCGTCCGGCGAAAAAAGTCACTTCCACTCTACCCACCGCTCCCCGTAGAAAGCACCCATCGATATAGTTTGCTAAGAGCCACTTGGAGCGCTGTAAGCAGCTCTCGGTACACCGATGGTAAACTTAGCTTGGAAAAGAACCATTGAAATTAAAATTAAATTGCCAATTAATGCGTTTTTACATTTCATAACAAACATAAAATATCCCCGCGTTGTAAAACATGGTTATTTTAATAGATACCAGAGAGAAAATTAAATGTATAATTTATATTTCTGTTTCATATATTTTGTAATATTTATAAAGTTATTTGATT
>NC_046662.1:101173614-101175112 GCF_010883055.1 Belonocnema kinseyi
TATGAATATGTCAAAAACATACTCTGCTTTCTTATTTGAAGAAGCTCAAGTATATTTTAGGAATCAAACTTCAATATTGAATTTGCCATACTAAAAATTGAAACTGACTGACTTTACAAGGCTATTATGGATCTGATTAAAGCAGAAAAGTACGCATCCTATCAAAAAGTGGTTGCTAACAAATTTGTGGATGTTTTTCAAATGCACAATTTTTGTGCATTTATCTTTTATCGTATTTAGCATGGTTTGGCCGAAAAATTTAATTTTTGGAATTTTCAAGAAAATTCGAAAAGTTGTTACAATAATCTTGTAGGGCATTCAAAAAGAAACATTTCACTTCTCTTGACTTTTTTTTATATCGTGCGTTATTTGGCTTTAAATATTAATTTTCGTGTGTTTCTTTAATTTTGTAAATGCTATAACAGAGAATTTTTAAATTATGAAGCAAGTGGTCACAAAAATATTAAATATATGCACACTTTTTTCATTTTTATCCAAAATGTCTGGCTAACGAACTTGACCTTTAGTGTAGGACAATAAACGAGTGTACCGAAGGCCAATCTAATAGATAAATTTTTTCAAAGATTATCGTGTTCACGGACAGACATATATACAAACAAATTCGTAAAAACCTGTTTTTCGTTTTCAGGCGGTTTCAAAACGTGGACATTTGACAAAAACTGGGTGAGGGGTGGGGGGAATTTTACACAAATCTAATATCTTCTGTAATGAGAATGTAATATATTTAAAAGCTGTGAAAATGCTCCAAGATAATTTTTTAATATATCTTAAAATTGTAAAGGAAAGGTGTTTGATGATTTCGAAATTTAATGTATACTTTTTATTTTTTTTTTCAATTAAATAATTGTAATGGAATGTTTAACAGTATTGCGAAAAATTTCAGAAGATTTACAAAATAGTAAAAAAAAAATCTTTAAGATTATCAGGTATTTTTTTTAAATTTCACACAAATGTTATGAAAACTGGAATTCGCTGAATTTTTAAATGCAAAAGGAAATTGAGATTTTGATAAAATGCAAATTTAATTTTGACTTTTTATTTTCAAACATTACACAATTATAAGAGAATTTTAAAAAGTATTTCTAAACTTTTAAAAATTTGTAAAAAATGTGGAAAAATTTGCGGTAATTGTTAACGAGATTTGATAACAATTTTAGAAAAAGTTGAAAAATTTAGGTTCGTAATGATTTCGAAATTATATTGTGGATTTTTATTATTTTAAATAACATAGTTTTGAAGGAATGCTTCAAAGTATTTAAAAACGTTGCGAAAAAGTTTAAAAAATAAATGTCTTGGTAGTTAGATCAGCAAACTTATTTTAAAAAAAAAATTAAAGTTGTGCAAGATTGTGTTAGATGGGCAAAATTTTAGAAACACTTTTTTTTTTGCTAGATCCGCATTTTCTTACTAGAGCAAAAAGAAAGGTTGTGCTAAGTGGCTCAAAGTATACAGAATTTTGTACAGGGCAGAAAAACTC
>NC_046662.1:101175212-101178833 GCF_010883055.1 Belonocnema kinseyi
ATATGGTGGAGATTGTAGTTCTAACGTCAGTTCCACCAAAAACTTCAGTTAATAAGGGAGGGTTGGGAGAGGGGGGAAGTAGAACTGGAACCGAGAGAGTCAATTTAATTTAAACGATAAACCATTGGAAAAGGTTAAACACACATTAAATCATGACTTTATCCCTCATTTACCGTAGGGGACCGAGTGAATGGAAAGGATATTCTACAACGTATCCTGATAGTATCCACATAGTATCCTTCCTGCATAATTATAATACCTATAATTTACAGGGGCAAAGGGCGGCTTCAATTGCTTCTTCTTTTGGTAGCAGTTGATAGGCGTTGTCTGTCGGTAACTAAGAATTTTGGCTAGTGGCAAATCAGTACTGAAGCGTTATGCATGCGCTTTAAGTAACCTTCAGCAGAAGTTAATTATATATTTTTAAAATTTTTAACGCTTCAAAAATACTATTGCAATTATTACATGATATTTTGATAGAAAATTTAATATAGAATCGAAATTGAAACAAGTTAAATGCCCATGTGCTGTTTTTTTAGTTTTTATTGCATGATACGCGAGGGATATTATGTGGATACTATAAGGATACGCGGTAGAGTATCTTTTTCGTTCACTCGATCCGCTAGGCTTATTGTGGAATTTCAACCTGAAAGAAATGACAAATGCGGAAGGCCAAACTCAAGTGACATTGCGGTATATTCCAGTTCGACAAAACAAAGGAAATTAACAGATATACGGAAAAAATATACTGACATCGAAATAAAAGAGTCCTTTTACGCTCGCTAAATATGTGCGACAGGAAGAAAGTATCAGAATTCATGAATTGAATTTTACGTTTCGATAAAAATGAAGGCCAAAAAGAGGAATGTTGACATTTACCCAGCACACGACAATTTGGCAAAAGCTAAAGAAGAATTTTATTCACATTCCTTTAAAGTAACTGAAAAGCGTACAAGCAAAAGAAAGATTCTCCAAATGTTGTGGATAATAATATTTTCACGGTTTCAATGGCACCGCTGAGACTTCACTCAAAAGGATTTGTTAAATTCTGTAGTGTGGAAAAATCCTAATCCATCTTCAGCATCATATTGCCGGCCAATATTATATGCTTTTCCAGAAGAATACCGAGAAAAAACCAATTCAGTAATATCATCACTTCAAAATGAAATTTATGAAATGAAGCCCACACTAATAAACAATGATTGCGGTACCTTTGTGATAAAACCTGATGTGAAGTTGACGATGCCGGACCAAAAAGTTTGCCAGGCTTTTTATGGAACTTTATCACCAATGACTTGCTATATTTGTCAAGCTACACCTCAAGAGATGAATGGCTTACTGTTGTCGGCGCGAAAATGGTAGGCATCTGCCTTTAAAGCTTAACAACTCAGCCAAAAAAAATGCTAGCGTAATAAAAAAATATTCATATGAAAGCTGAGAGTATTCTGCGTAAATGAGCTTAAAGACATTTATGTAAAAAAATATTGTGCTTTGCAGATTGAAAAATGTAAAAAAAGTAAGGATTTTCGCGTACATTTAAGAAGAATCAAGTTTAGAGCATTATTTCTTATACAAGGGGAAACATTTGAAAAAATTCATGAGTATGAGGCAAACTATTGTGAACAGATTGCAGTTGAGAAATTTGAGAGATAATACAAATTGTTGCTTAAAAGTACAAAAATGTAAAACTATCTTAACTTCGGTTCTAATAAAGATTTTAAAGCGATTCAAACTGCAAACTGTAACGGATAGGCAAGTGCCAGAATGCAGGGAGACCCTTTTTCTACCGACCACTCGTACCTTTCTTCGACCCGTGTTTCTGAATCCTTATTAACATATTAGTTTTATTATTTTGTTTCGTGGGAAGTTGTTGGTTCCAGAAGCTACGATCATGGTTCTTTAAACGAACTACATAATTCCGACGCAACCAGAACGTGTACGTTATCCACTCCTGCTTCTTCCGTCCTAGAAGGTCCAGTTTTGAGCAGTATTATTAACCATAGGCTTGAGATATCTCAGTCTAAATCTGACATCACATGATAATGTGAAGTTTCTGTGACTACAGTTTTATTCACGCAATAATTTTTCAAAGTTAAAAAATGTATTATTATATTAGCTGATATTAGCTGAATATAATCGTGGACAAGCGGGGAATTTCGCCGTACCCCCTGTCCCTCTAAACCGTGCACGTGGTATATGGATGGTGCTTTTTGAAATATCTTTAAATGCTAAATTCATTTCATAGTTCGTGTAAATTCAACGCTACATTTTTTTTTAAAACATCACACATACACATGACATATTGGAAAATTCAATATCTTTTGTTGATACAGTAATACTGTGATCATTATACTAGTGACTTTGATTCATATGTTACTTATCGCTAGCAGATGAATACATTTTTCAGCATCAAATAATCCTAATTTTATTTTCTGTAACTTGCAAAAGACAGAACCAGTTTTAGCAGAACATGCGCGCCAGGTGTTCACAGATCGAAGGAGACTTTCTGTCACGGAAAGGAAGATCCAAGCTAATGGACAAACCAAGGACAAACCAAGCTAATGCATTTGCGACAGAAAAGCATGGTAAATTTTTCGGAAAAAATGGGGGGGGGGCTTTCTAAACTTGCGAGTGGAATATCTGCCAGATCCGAGAGTGCCGAAAGACGAGTATCATGGCTGTCATTTAAATGTAAGGCAAATCAAAAGTTGTTTTCGTGCAGTAATGTGTACTATTTTGTCGTTGTTGACCACTCTGTAATTTTCGTAACATTAATAATATACATAGTAATAATTTTGTATATAATGTGTCTTATACGAGGATGTAAGATACGAAAAAACCAAGAACGTGAGATACAAGGTTGGCGGGAAGGTGAACCCGGTAGCAATTGGAGGTTGGCCAAAGAGGTTAATGAACATTATTGTCTACACGTCTCAGTTTTCCCCTAGATGCAAAAAGTATGGAAAAGCCTAAGGATTTTCTCGTCACCCATTTGGTTCCTTTTTTAAAAAACTCAAAGAAACAGCAAAATCAACTTTTAAATGGTTGACATTTAGATTCTACGTTAAAATCTGCATTAGAAACTCACGTAGTAATCGCAATACTTTTTCTTGTAACGTTAAAAACTTTAAAAAAATAAAATACCTGTCATTTACATGGGCCGAAGCAAAGATATTATAAACGTAGATGCGGTACGGGGCGTCAGAGTGGGGAATTATATATATATAAGACATCACATTTTCTGTCCTATCGAGGTGCTGCCCTCACCGTACTACGAAATCGAATTCTGGTTTTCTCATTTTTCGTCAAATATGACGGTAAAGCAGTAGAAAAATGTAATGATAAATATGATTTTTTCAATTATAATGTTTTATACTTTAAAGTTTAATTTTCATTAATATACTGAACCGGAATTTGAGGACATTTAATAATATACACATTTTTTTGGAATTTTGAAACTTGAGACAGGATTTTTGTACATAGTCTTTTTTTAAAGTACAAAAAAAGTCCTTGAAAAGAGGTTTTTTAATTTAAAAAAAAGAAACGTTAAGATAAATTAGTGCATAACAAATTTTTTTTGATAAAAATATATTTTTAAATTAAAATAATCAAATATTTATA
>NC_046662.1:101178933-101193530 GCF_010883055.1 Belonocnema kinseyi
GAAGCTAGAGAAGTATGCCAGGACAGGAAAGTATGGCGGAAAATAGTTAATAAAAAGAGTGTCAGTAGAGTGAACGACGCCTGAAACAAAGACCTTGGCTATGAATGGACCCAAGTGGGGATCCTTACATAACGGTTTCCTGAGGTTCTTCGCTTGGGGTGATTGCTAGAGAGATTGATCAGCAACCTGGGTCGGAGCAGTGTTGCGGAACGAACGTGTTATTTACATAAATAGCACGAGAATTCTGGATCAATCTGAAAAATCTCTATCCCATCCACACACTACTCCTTTCCCCTGCCGAGTGAGTCACGCCTACCCCGAAAGGGAAATGGCTTAATGGTGTAATAATATTTTCAAATAC
This sequence comes from Belonocnema kinseyi, assembly GCF_010883055.1. Classification (NCBI taxonomy): domain Eukaryota; kingdom Metazoa; phylum Arthropoda; class Insecta; order Hymenoptera; family Cynipidae; genus Belonocnema; species Belonocnema kinseyi. The sequence continues at coordinate 101,179,295 of NC_046662.1, forward strand.
TTTACCAAATCTTCCATACGTTTATTGGAATTAGAAATTTAAAAAAATCTGATAGGGTTTTTTTAAGAACTTTTAAAGTATCCATTTTGTCTGAATGGAAAACCATTTATTGGACAAATATTAAACCCAACAAATTGTTTTACAAATGACTAAAATTATTTAGTACTTATATCTGTTATCAATACAAAATCCCAGAATTAGAAAACGGAACAAATATAGTGTAATGCAGAAAAGAATACAACTGTGAAAAGAAAACTCTTAGTCCCATACGTATTCCTGAATGAGAATCTCGAAAGAACTGAAAATGATTAAAACAAAACATACTATGGCTACGGAAAATAATTCTATTCCTCAATTTTTTATTTGAACGAACCGGATTTTTTGGTACGTGAAACTGTAGACATTTGAAACTTGTTATCTTATTTATTTATAAATATTCATATGGTTATATTTTACCAAATATTACACAGGCAGGTCTTTCGGATCCCTGCATTCGGATCGCTGAATTTGAGTTTAATGTTGAATAATCCATGTTTAGATGCTTTCTGCAGAAACGGCCTCAATGTTTGGACGCATACGACACTAGTAAGATTATGACGTCGCCAAATCCGAATTTGTGGTTACTTTGTGCTCTCCGAGTCAGCGTATGATGATCCAAAAACTAGTATATCAAAACCGATCGAAACCGGAAACATAATTAAAAAGTAAGCCAAAATTATTTTCAGCAAAAAATGGGTTATTGAGCCACTCGGAAATTTTGCTTCGAGGTTATGATGAATCGCTGAATCGGAGAGCAGAAAAATTACCTCAAATTCGGATTTGGCGACGTCATAAACTTACTAGTGTCGTATGCGTCCAAACATCGAGGCCCTTTCTCCTTCTCGAACAAACGGATCGGCTAGGCTCGCAGATTTAGGTGACTTTTGAGGTTATGTTCGACTTTTCTTAGGTTAACTATTATTTATGACACAAAGAAATACGAGGAAAGATAGAATCAATCAAACAGACCTGAAAAAACATGAAAATTTGGCCATTGGTCATATTTGAATAACAAAACGGACTGCTTTGACAATTTTGGCAGGGTATATTTTAAGGTTAGGAATGGACTTGGACCTTTCCGAGAAAGAAAGCCCCGGATCCACACTCATCGATCTAAAAACAATAAGATAACGTCGTGTGGGCTTAATTTGCCCCTACAGCTGGAAGATCGTTTATTTTGGCTAATTAAAGGCAATTTTGAGGTTAGGTTTGACGGTTTTGAGGTTAGAAGCAGAAAGGCTCTGAGCAGTGATTAATCTGTATTATAGTCAAATCCAGTGACCCGAAAAACCTGCAAAAATGGGGTCGGGTTACATTTTCTATGAACAAAAAGGCCTATCTTGGCTATTTTGGGTGTTTTTTGAGGTTAGAAAAAATATCCTGATCCGATAGGGCTAAACGGTCCCCGGATTCTAATTCAACGACCTGAAAAACATGAGATCGACATGGTCTGGTCAAAAGTTCAGACACATTTTTTTCTGTGTGCCTGTGTTGTCGAAGATATATTATTTTCAGGAATATCTGTACCCATTCTGAAAATTAAAGAAAATGCAATAAAACCTTGAATATTTTGTCACAGAATTGTTAATTACAGTGTTTATTGTTAAATTTTCTAATATTTGTGTGACTATCAGTCATTCCTCCAACAGCTTAAAAAATTTTAAGTGAAAAAATAATTTTTTCTATGAGAAAGGGCCAAAATTCTGAATTTTGTTTGTCTAATTTGCTTATAAAAATTTTTAATGTTATATTTTATAATATATTGATAAATATTTATTATTTTAAGGAATACCCAAAGTCGTTCTGGCGATTAAAGGAAATTATAATTTAAGAAATCTCAAAAATTAAAATTTAGCAAAAAGAATTGTTTATAAAAATGATTATTAAAAACTTTGAAATTAATTTTATATTTAAATGTCATTCATACATTAATATGAAGCACTTTTTGATAAAAAAAGTTCTACCGATTTTTTATTAAATTTCGTTATAAAAAATAAATCGAATAATAAATGGAATACTATGTTGCATTACAAGGGATGTAACACAGCGATTGCAACGAGTGTTAAGCCTGCTGCCCCAATGCGTCTATTGAAATTTCGAGTTTTGATATCTGTAAAGCAGATTGAAACATGGTGTTTGTATCCCTAGGGTTGAAACATTTAGAATTCGAGTTTCGGTACGTGTAGAGCTGGCTGAAAGACGGTGTTTGCATCGCTAGGGTTGAAACATTTTGTTTCAACTCTAAAGTAGACAGGTAGGTAGATAGAAAGGTAGGATCTGCAGGTACCTGAACTCGGATTTTCAATAGATAATATTTAATTTAGAAAAATTCAAAATCGGACGAAAATTGAAGGCTCTGGATATTTTTGAACGAAAAAAGTGGATTTTCTTCCACTGTGCGGCAAAGACAAAAGTCGGGACAAAAGTCCTAACACCTGGCTTCGAAGCCTTATTACTCGATGTGAAAAATTTGCAGAAATTTGAGCCAAAGACAGAAATCTTCTTAAACATTATACTTATAAAATGATGTCTATTCGATTTTCATAAAACACTGTTTTTTCTGTGATTAAATATGTGTGAAAAAAACAGGAGAAATGACACTAAACTTTCATCACGTCGACTTTGATGTCATACACACGTTCGGAAATTGGCACCAGAAATTTGAAGAAATTCATGAGTATTCTGTAACATGTATTTAACAAATGGCAATTTGATTTATTCCAATATAATGATTATTTTCATTAGTATGGCTAACAATGTAGATAATGGTTATGTCAGCTGTGTGTATCGAATTTAAGTTGAACTCTAGTTTAAAAGAAGCTTCGTGATTCAGCGTTTTTATCTTAAAAGTTCAACGATCAATACAAACTATTAATGTTTTAATTAACAGTTACGGAATAATTACGATCTTACTGAGTTTCAATACTAGATAATTCGTACTGAAAAAACGTTCTTTCTTAGCATTGTCCAATTTAAGAGTGAAAGAGATCCCTTCAAAAAAGTGGGTCAAGCTCCCGTAAGCTATAAGCATAGACCAGTGGCCGGCAAACTTTTGGTTCACTTTTCAGTTGTGGTCAGGCACATCTCGGCTTAATTCATTCGACTAATTTTCGGTCTATTCGTGGACCTCATTGTGAATGAGCTTACACCAGCACGGGTCTTTTGTCCACAGGTATGTCAAAGTAAGGAAATTTAAAAACTTTTCAACTACAGAACAACAGAATTAAGAAACTTCAGCTTAATATTTAATTGAGTACTAAATACTTTTCCAATTTTCAACCTTAATAGACAAATTTCTTGTTTTTGGAATCGGAAAAATATGTAAATTCCCAATATATAATACTTTCAAATCACTGATTGAAAAATTAATTATATAATATATTAATGAGTTATACCATTATTATAATTTACGGGAAGAACAAATTGTAATAAATCAATAAATATTTTCAAGGAACATTTCAAAATTATTATTCTCAAGCGATTAGCTTTATGTCAGTCATTCGGTTTCCTTCCCACTTTATGTCTTTGCTACAACTTTCCCTGCTTATGTTTTAGCAGTTATATATTTTTTCTGAAAACCCATAGACTTACCAAATGTCCTGCCACCGCGAAACCCCTTCCGGAGTTTCGGAGTCCAGAAAATTTTCAAAGTACCTTTTTAAAATCCTAATCTCAATTCATCGAACCATATTGGCAACATTTGAGTTCGCTCCCGATTTCATAATTTTTTTTAGACCATTCAAACAGGCTTAAGTGAGAGTGCAGCCGTGATCTAAGAGAATGTAGAAACAGTAATGTCTGATAAATTACACCGACAATTTAGTTTTTCCGACAAGACGAAATCCAGCAAACGAATATTGGCTCATGCTATTTCGGAGGGTGCTCTCTCTTCTGATGCGGCTGTCTCACTAATTCTAGAGCATAAATCTGTAAGAGCACAGTAAAAGCGCGCCCGCAATATTAGCGAGGAAAATAATGATAATTTGTATCCGCGGTTTAAATCTATATACAAAGTTTAAATCAAATGATACCCTTCGAAATATGATGTAATTTTATTATAACTGAAACTAAAGCAGAAGTCAAACTCCAGGCTCTCCTTGATCATACCACTGACCGCCTTCTGTCGGCTTCAACGGAGGTTATAAAGACTTTACCGTCTGAAAAACTCAACTTTTATGTGTAAATGTGGTTGTGAAGGCACCTCAGGTATATTGATTAATGTTAGAATTAAATATAATTTCAGGTAACCCGTTGGCATATTAGATCCACCATTTTGTTTATTGAATTTTTGACTTCAGATTCGTAATGTGCGACCTCGAATACACCCTTATACCAACTTTGAAAAGGCTAAAAAATTATTTAGCATACACATCCGCCATATAGGATCCTTCATTAGGTTTTTCGAATTTTTAAAAGAATAACTAATTGCGATTTAAACCTCACTGCACGCCCTTAAACTGGCTAGTTTCTCTGTCTCTATACAGCTACAAAATATTGATTTTTTCGCAGAGGTGTAATAGAAAATTCCTTTGAAGCCAAAATACCGTACAAGTTTATGATGTTTACATTTCAAGATATATTGCCGTTATTATAATACTCATACATTATATCCCCTTCTCATTACACAAATATTTTTCATTGCCAAAAATTTTACTTCCAAGTTTAATGAAAGTCGTGAGTATGAAGACTACGTACCTTTTTAATTGTAGGTTTAATGAAAACTCCGATTGCGTACTAATAATTCTCCCCATATATACTTTTCTTAAATATCCTATGTTAAAAAGAATCTTATATATAAAAGGTAACATACGCACATATGACAGTATTTATTTATTTTTGTATACGAATTTGTAACAACTCACAGTATTGAAAGAAACGTATAGGAATGCATTTACAAATAATGTACAGATTAACGTTTCCTTTGTTTAAACTATTGCATGTTAATAGTTCTGTAATGTTTTACATGACTGAATAACTAATATTGATCAAATGAATCAGAATTGGTTCTCATGTTCAATATTATTACTTCTCTAAATGAGTATTCAGTTTCATTTTTCAAAAGAATGGTAACTACCCTAGCAGACCGGGTGAGCGCAACGGATACGCTACAGTGTATCCTTATAGGATCTTTATAGTATCTTTTCCATAACTTGCAAAAACTCAATACAAACATCAAGATGAATATTTTAATTTTTGCAATTATGATTTTACGTTCAAATTACCGTTAGAAAGTCATTAACGCCTGCTGAGGATGACTTAATGCACATCGATAATCGTTGAAGTAGCATATGCTACTTACTTATTTCTGTTGACTTTTATTGCAAGTTACGGAAAGGATACTATGTGGATACTATCTTATTTTAACTCTAATTGAGTTAAAGACATACATTCACGTACAAGAGAAAGATGTTTGAGCTTATATAACCACAATGAAAAAGAACTTGAAAAAAGTCAGACTGAGTTTCATTCTCAACGAGTCACGCATACCACACATGAAAGTGATTGCATTCAATAGCAAATTGTGAATGAAGTTTCAACACAATTTCGCAATTTAGTAAAAAAATTACCTGGATGTGGAATATCACTAAAAAATAATGGAAAAAAGAAAATTTTTTATTATTTAAAAAAAATCAGTTTGCGTGTATTATCTCCCTGTTTCCGCCACACCTTTAGGCGCACAGTATAACGCTGGAGAAATTCCAGTATCAAAAAATGATTAAAGACGTCAAATCCTAATGAAATTGCATTAAGGTTTTAAAAAGTAAATTCTTTTTGACGGACCAATGTCTGAGAACGTTTTTTCTGTTTAAGTTACCATAAAAATTCTCGTTTTGTAAAAAAATTCGCAAGAACACCCTTTTAAAATATTTCCTTAAGGGTCGATCAATTGCGGCATAACAGGAGTGCTCTTTCGCCTGATTTTTTCCGTCTGGTGCGAAGAGCTGAAAAGCGAGCCTTTCCGGTTTGCTTCTGCACTTTTACCGTTGAATTTCTCCATAGCTCTGGTATAGGAGCCCGTGCAAACTTTACCCCAGACTTTCCTGTCATGCAAATTCGCATTCGATCTGCTTTTCCCTTCCTGTTTACTAATTTCCGGTTTTTGTATATCAGCCCGCAAACTCTGACTCCTCTTTTGAGCAGGCCTGCTTTCTTCCTTTTCCAGAGAAGTACTAGAGCCACGATTTGCGTCAACATCTTCCCAGGACATACCAATGTCCGTTTGAGCACTAGAGGGTGTGGGGCAACTACCGTCACTCGAGAGAGATGAAGATCTTACAAAAGATGGAGGAACTTCTAGCGCAGCATTATCTTCTTCAAGGCAGCTAGGTGTTTCGAATCTAAGTCTGCTATTTGTTGGAGAATTAGTTCCATTATTGTTTGTGTCGCTGTCTAAGATGAGATTATCGTTCAGAATGATCTTCGCAATTGATGTCCTTTTGCGAAGGTTTTCCAAATTCTCTTTTGGTGTTGTTTGAAAGTTATCGACCTTTTGTAAGATGTCCTTAAGGTTCACACTACTGTCGGTAATTACTTTGGGTGTAGACTTACTATATACTTTGTCACATTCATCCTTTTTTGAGCGTGAGGTGGTTTGAAGTTCTGGAAAGATGTAGTTGGCAACTCTTTCCTTTTGATAGGAAAGTGAGTTGGCCTTTGTACGAGTTGTTTTAGGTGATTTATCTGCCATTTCTATCTGCTCTGTTTTCTCTACCTTTTCTATCTTTTCCAACTTGTCTGTCTTCACCAAGTTGTCCGCTTTCTCCATCTTATCAGTCTTCATGCTTTTTGTTGCCTTAACACCATCTACACATTGCTTGTACTTCTGATCAATCCTAGTATCCAGATTACTCTGGACTGCTGGTTCCTCCAAGAAACTGGGACCGTCGATTGTAATCCTAACTTGGTTGCTATCAAAGGTCGACCAGTCTTGTCGAAAATCTTGATCCATTTTCTCGTTATCAGCTAAATAAAATCTTTGATCATTTTTCTGATTTTCTGAATGCTGATCATGACTGGTTTTAATTTCCATTAGAGTGGTTTCTTCTTCAGTCTTACCTTCCTTGTGACCTTGGCTGGACTCGCTCCCATCAAATTCTTCTTCGTCGTACTCATTTCCAGAGTCGTTGTCAAAGTCTTTGAAAATTCCTTCGTTTTTTTCACTTCGTTTCCTTAGTTCCTCCCAATTCTTTCTTGGTTTGTAACTTGTTTTTCGACGAATGATGCCTCTCTCGGTGATATTGATGTCTGGGATGAAGAGTCGTAAGGCTCTATGTCCAGTAGGAAAGGTGACTTCGTTTACTCTCTTCTCAGTCATAATAGCTTCTAGACTCGTTTTTGAAGCTACTTCTTGGTGTTTGTTGAATGCTGAAACCAGTTGAGCAACTGAGTATTTAGGCTCATCATTTTCGCAATCTGAATGATCGTCTTTATCGTCTGAATTTGCTGAAATGTTGGAGTGATTAGAAAGGTCAGAGTGCTGTCTGTGACAAGGTTGTTTGACTGTTAATGAGTTTCGATCTGGCGCTGTCTCATCCGAATCTTCCGTCAAAGTGTCGGACTCGGTCGACTGTAAGGAGTCAAGATTCTCTTCCGATCCTGAAGTTAGACTTTTCGGAACATCTGTGATAAAACAGAGAGTTGTAGGTTAATAAGTGTTCTAATCCGAAGATAAGTCTTTTATCTACTTTTTAAAATTAAAAAAAAAACGTTAGCCCTAAATATAAGTATTGTATTATAAAAAGAATCTTTAAATCTTTCTAAGAAAAAAAGATCTTTTCCAAATTCTCCCACTGATAAAGGTAGACTAAGAAGGAAGACAATTTTGAGAGAAAGGAAATAAGAAAGATAAGCATGCACTTTCTTCATATTTTGAAATAGTAATTCTATTAAAGATTTATTATTTTAGAATAGAGATCTTACCATGCAGTTTACGCTCCGATTTTCTTTCAGAATCTCTTCTATCTCGTATTATTTCTCTCTGCATCGATCTTACTTCCGCTTCTTTTATTTCTTCTTTGCAATGAATAATGCTTCCTTGAGCTTCTGGCCTTTTAAAATTATCTCCGCTTTTATCCAGTACTTTGGCTATTCCTGTAATTTTTGTTTCAGAACTTTTTGCTCCATGTACACAAGGAGTTTCCACAGAACCGGAATTTGTATTCATCAGACTCACAAACGTAGCGCCAGAGTTTTGTAATGCAAAAGTATTCTTTTTATTATTGTCCATGTCGCAAGAAGATACTAATGAAGCATTTGAAGCAGCTATTTGAGTACTGAGTTGTTTAAATATTGGAAGAATGTCCTCTGTTTGAGCTCGCTGATTCTTCTTCCTCTGTCTCAGGCACTCCAAGCTTCTATAAATATCCAAAACCCCCTGAGACTTGGATAGACTTTTGAGCCCATAGAGCTTTTCTCTTGATCTACCGAAGAGGGGACTTAGTATCTCTTTTCCAGATCCCTTATTCCCCTTCAGCAAACAAGCCTGAGACTGAATTTGATTCATGCTCCTCATCCTCGAAAGCAAACCTCGACTGGCGCCAAGATTCAAGTTTGCCTGAGACTTGCTTTGAGCTTGAGTAAGTAGACCTTGAGTTTGTTCCTTGTTCAATAGGCAACTCTGGCTCATAGCTAGACTTGTTTGAGATGAATTGAGACTTGTTTGAGAGTCAGCTGGACTCATGTAACCCTCGCTTCCTGCTAAGCTTCCTCGACTTCCGGTCAGACCATAACTTAAGCACATCTCACTCTGACTAAGGTTGCAATTGAGACCTTGATTTTGATCAGGTTCAGACAAGTTTGCATTACTACTAGCTTGGCTTAAAAGAGCAGCACGCCTAAGATTTTCTCTGCTTACTACTCTTTCTAGAAGAACTTCTCGTGATTTTGACAAATATCGGCGTAGATGTGGCGATGCTTGGGTTGGGGCTCCTCGTAACCATTCGTGTCTCATACATTGCTTTGCTGTCATCCGTGTACTATGCAGAGAAAGAAATTCACAATTGTAAATTAATAAGATATTAAAGCGTTGGCGTTAAATCACGGCCTTTAAGTTATATTGTGGCATGTCCCACAGCTTTAGCTATCAAACTCAGAAAATTTGGTCATAGTTAGAACATTTTATAACCTATTGAAATGTTTATCAAGGTCGAAATAAACTTATCATTCAATAATGTTTGTGAACAAGAATATACTAGCGCAAATATTGATACTCTTATGTAGAGGAAACCAGTACGAGGAGATTAGACGATTTTTTAAAGTGATAAGATTGATAACTGATGAAGAAATGGAGAAAGGATTATATAAAAAATTAAAGCTAAAATATTCATTAAAAATTTCCATGCCATACATTTTTCCGATGAACATTATACATAAATTCATTAAAATGGTACATTAAAACTTTGATTAAAAAATATTTTTTCATGTTCTCAGTGAGTATCGTTCCATACATTACAACAATTCGACGAGCCCTAAACACTGTCGTGTTCAACATGAAATCATGACAGATTTTAGTATACTGATAAAACACATTAACTTGCTTATTTATTTCATAATTAATAACCAAACCTAACCTGTTAGCAATTTATTCACCTCGTTCCGAATGACATTTCTGATAAAAACACATGAAATATAATTTCGATGAAAACTAAGAGCATTAATCACCAGAAAGTTTTAAAGCCAAGAGTTTGAAGAATCGAAGGTACCTGTGAAAGAACATTAAAAACAATTTACTTCAAAAACCGTCAATCTGTCAGCGGAGAAAGTTTGCATCACCATTTCAAAAACACATTTATCCATTTTTATTTAAAAAATAGCAAGCACGTGGGCAGAAGACTAGTTAAAAAATTTATTTTAATATTGCTACTCATAAAAAAAAACCACAAAGCACCTTTGCTTTGAATTCTAATTATTTTTTCACATTATTCAGTTCATACTTGTATCCACCTGGTACTGGTTTCTCCTACAAATTTTTGCAGAACTGGAAAGTTGATTACAGAACAATAAAAAATTAATCTTTCCTTTGATTTTCATATATAAGTAGTTTTAGATTTCTTGTATCAAATAATGTATTCCTTAGACTGCCATTTAAATAATAGTTTTTGGTTACTTTACTACAGGATTGAGTGCTTCAGACATTATATTGGAGACTTATTATTAGAGTTGCGGAATATAATTAGGGGCTTGTGAAGAGGTTTGAGATAACTGTATAAAATAAAATAAAAACAAAAAATAAAAACGGTTCTTTTGTGATGAAAAATATTATTGAAAAATACCTTTGCGGAAGGTTATATTGATCCTTTTGAATTCAGCAGATTCTTCTTTTTCGATGTTCTGATTGATTTTAGGCTCCGAAAATAAATGCATAATTTTTCACAAGTCAAAAAACTTTTCGGTCCAGGTGGGGATTCTCGTCAGTGTTTTATTCCAGAAAAATCATTTTAAATAGTATACTCTGACATTTTATTGACAGATTATATTTATGGGCCCTATTGTAATATATAATTTTAAAAACAGGGTTAAGCAACCACATCAGGCTTACATTGGGAGCAATCATCATCTAAAAATGACACCAGCTGCCAGTAGAATCACGGTAAATCACATATATGGCCACGTCTCTCGACCGTGAAATGGGTGGTCACAGGACTCGTTGTACCTGACTATATTTAGGATAGGATCTCTAGAATTTGCAACGATGTAAGCTGTACTTAGAACAATTCGGTTATGTAGCAATCGGAGATTCAGTAGTCCGCGTCCGCCTTAACGGCGTGATATGTATAATCGCTGAACAAACTAATTAATCTGCAAGCTCTTATGAATATGCCTGATCTTACGTGTGGCGATATTAAACACCGTATGCTCGTTCATCGTCCACTGAATCATCCTAAACGAGTAGCGTAGAACTGGGACGGCAAGCACATTAGTCGCAGATACCTTGTTTAACGCCGACAGATTTGAAGGCCAAATTTGTTCACTAATGTAACGTCCTGAATGCCACTTTGAGGCACGCCCAGATCTGTATAAGTTTCTAGTGTCAGGAAGACTAATATCACTTATATCCACAAGCTCAGAGTTATTGGGAACGCCTATAATCTTTGCTTTCTTCAGGTGAATTTTCGCACATTTGTCCAATCCAAAGTCCATACCAATCTCTCTTTTGTAGTTCTTGACGATATTTAAGTCACTGTGAAGTTTGCTTTTATCAGAAGTATAGATCTTTAGGTCGTCCATATAAAATATATGAGTGACCTTATACTCGCGATGAATAGTGTCACCAACAGAGATATTCAGAAGAATTTCGTATTTCAGAAGTGTGATGCAACAAAGAAGAAGGCTAATGGTGTCGTCCTGAAAGACGCCCCTATGAAAGGTGACGTTCGTTGTTACATGATATTTACCAGATGAGATCGTAAATTTATTTTTCTAAAGGGACACCAATCTCTCTATGCACCTCACTATGTGTAGATGAACCTTCAATCTTTCCAACAGACAGATGATAAGTCTATGAGAGGTTGAATCAAAAGCTTTTCGATAGTAAATCCAGGCCTTTGCAGGATACGCTGATGGGCTGCTGCGTCTTTGTAGACGCACCTGTCAATAAGCAGGTTCTATCGGCAGCTCGTTACACCTTTTTTCTGAGCGACATTGTACGTACATTCCTCTCTCTACATAGGCTCAATTCTTCCTATTGACCTGTAATTCTCAGGGCTTGACAAGTTTCCTTATTTCGGTATGAGTAGAGTGCGTCCTAACACCAGCCACTGCGGAATAAGCTTTTCCGACTTTAAGTATGAGGTGAATATGCGGCCCAGATGTTGGTGTGTAGAAGTAAACTTCTTACAGGAGATGTTTTTGATACCAACTGTTCCTGAAGCTCAAAGGTTCTTCGTACCCTTAAGTGCTTTTTCCCCCTCTTTGGCAGTTATTGATGGACATTTTTCTTTAGATGATATAAGGATATCGCAAAAATCCTTAGAGCGGATGATATTATCAGTATCTTCTTTCATCTCCAGTATTTTCAGGATTCTGTATACCTCTCTCCAAAAAGTCTCTACATCATTGGGCTTGGGTGGATTTTGGACAGAAACTGGATGAACGCTGAATAGGCGCGATGAGTCAGCAGAGAACTGTTGATTCTTCCTTATCCATGTCTATCTCTTTTGTATTCTCCTTCTTGTATTAGAACACCCGTATTTTGCCAACAATAAGCTGCTTGATTGTCAGCAGTTTTGACTTGTTCAGTTTTTATGCGAACTTGCGAACCCTTTCCGTGGACGATCTACCAGATGTTATGCAGTCCATCACACACTGAACACAGGACGCATTTTGCTTTGCCCATCCAATCTTCTTCTTCAAATGATGCAAGCGTCTTCAGATCTTTTAAACAATCGTCGGTTTAAGCCTTTGATTTGAATCGACAAAGCTCTTGGAACACCATGAACTGCCAGTCCTTGGGACTTACGAGGAACCTGCGTATTAATGTTTCTTCTTGTCCTAATAACTGTTATCTCTCAGAAGGTGCCTGTTTTCCGCAGTTCGTCTTAATTTTGCTTCTTTACCTATATGTATAATATTTTATAGGTATATTTCAAATTAACGCAGTCACGTTAATATAAAGAAATATTATTTATAAGCTATGTTGTTTATGTTTTTGGTCTTCGTATTTTCAATTTGCAATTAATTTAACATAATATTATGAATTTTTTATTCGTGATATATAAAGTTGATTGATAATATATTCTGGATTCCTTTTTTGTGGTCTGCGAATTGTTAACTTTAAGGTCAAAATTGTCTCTTAATTAAAAAAAGTGAATCTATTATTTGTACAGATTGTATATTTGTCCTTGATAAAAGACTTTTTAGTTTATTTAATAAATTTGTTGTTGTAAAATAACCTTGTGAAAGATGGTGAATCACTTTTTTGCTTGTTGTGTCGCTTCTTCACCACCACCCACTAAGATTTTCATTTTTTAAAAACTTTATTTGGACTGAATTTTGTTTTCCATATGGTCACCGAGTTTCTGCATGTTACATTAGTGTTTTATGTGTCTGCGTGTCTGACTGTTTTAACTTTATTTCCAAGGACTCTGAGAAGGTGAGGAGAGATATAATGCGCGAGTGTCTTGAACGGAGGGTCGTCGTCCCAAGGAAAGACACAAAAAAGTTTTAGGGAATGATTCGTTGTACGTTTAGGCACTATCTCGAGGGCGGTGGCATTTTTAACATGTGTTTTTGCGAGAAGATATCGATTGACATTCTACATATATGGGCACCTCATAACTCTTTAAAAAGCAGAATCAGCGAAAATGAAAAATACATTTATGAGAAACCCAGTTCATGAACAGCCATGCCAAGGCATACATGGACATATACCCAGAAATATTCACTGTAAAGTTTGTATATCTTCTCCTGAAAAAACTAACCTTCAGTAAGAAAATTAGAGTATACCATTTCTGACAAAACAACAAAACGTTATTTACCATCTTTCTCAAGATTAGTTCACACAAAATAGATAATATATATCACAACATTAATCCCCCCCCCCACGCCCCTTCCATCAAAGAAAAAATACATTAAAAAATCTAAAAAAAGGGATTTATAAAAAATTAATATAATCTGTAAAAATAATAGATTCACATTTAAAAAAACTATAAATGGGATTGACGAGAAACAAAGTTTGCTAAATATACGTTGAATATACAGGCTGTGGCTATGTTATGTTTATAGACTTTTTACATTCTCTTCATTTATGATTGAAAAAGTATTAGAATTGTCGGAAATTTGAGATCACACTTTTTCAACGGATCTCCACGTTTCGAGACCCTCTGAATCCGAAAATCAGGTTTTCACGATGGCGTCTGTCTGTCCGTCCGACCGTCCGTCCGTAAACACGATAACTTTTTAAAAAAATTAACGAATCAAATTCATCTTTGGCACACTTTTTGTAGGTCCTAAAAGAAAGGACTAGTTCGTGAACCAGCCATTTTTGATAATATAAAAAAAAACTATCATGAAAGTTTTCGGGGATTAAAAAATGCTATGCGGCACTATTGGCCCCGTCGGGAATTAGCCAAAGTTAACCAATATTGCCAACAAGAGCACAGTACAGTCTGTCAAGTTAAAGCGTGGGTGGCTTTACTCGCAGTCGGTAAGGTGTATCGACATGATTTTGGTGTCAAAATATTAAGAAGAGCTCCCTCTT
>NC_046662.1:101193630-101196368 GCF_010883055.1 Belonocnema kinseyi
GGAGCTCTTCTTAATATTTTGACACCAAAATCATGTCGATACACCTTACCGACTGCGAGTAAAGCCACCCACGCTTTAACTTGACAGACTGTATATAGTAAATAATTAAATATAGATCCTGAATAAATACACGTAAAAACATAGCGCCTATATTTAATCAACGTCTGTTTTAATAAAAAATCCAAAGTATATTGCTCTTGCCAAAAATAACTTTTTCTAAACTTAATAACGCTTTCTCTGTTAATTATTGCAACTACATCAAATACACCATTTGTAAATCTTTATCCTTATAGCGGTTAGGTTTGTTATGCACAGAAAGACAGCGGGATCATTTTTGCTGTAGCTCACTCGTTATGTTCTCGAAATAAGATTTTTCTATGCGAATATTTTTAATGTAAAACTATAACATGAACAAACTTGTATTCTAATTCTAATGACTCTGGTGTCCTATTTTTGTTGCAAGTCAAAAAAACAAAGTATCGGCGTTTTCTTTGTGTAGTGCCGCAGCACCCATTTTGACAGGATGGATGTTTTCCTCCTTAATATCGCGAATAAAAATCGAAATATCACCGTCATTTAAAATAATGTTTTTAAAATAAAACACCGAGGAGGACACCCAACGGAAACGAAAAGTCTATTGACTTTTTAAAAAATAAAGCATTTACTTCTGGATCCTAGAGTCAATCATAATATAAAAATAGAAAATTCTATTGTTAAAATGTTTATTGCTGAAATTGAATTGAGTTATTCATATAAAATTTGTAGACTGTAGCAAACACTTTTTCATTTAAACAAGGCAAAATGGACATGACAAAATACAACTCGAAGACGATGATTTTGAATTTTAAAGTCGTTTTATAAAATTTCATTTGCTTATTTTATATTTGGCCAAAGAAAAATTTCGATATCTTCAAGTTTTAACGCTTAAAATTTTGCATACTTTCTTTGAAATAATGACACAAACATTCAAATGCATTTAAATAAAGCGACTTTAAAATTTTTTAATTTACAGTACGGACATGATGCATATTTTCATAATATAATATATATATATATATATAACAATAATTAAAAGAAAACATTTTTAAAAATAATATTATAATAACTAAAGAAAGGAGGTCTGGTATGTTCATAATAAACTTAGTTTTCATTAAAACAATCAGAGTGTTCTAGTAAGTTCATATTTAATCTCACAATCTGTTTATTCCAACCACATTTTTTAGTGTACTTTAATATTTAAATTTGTAAATTGCACGCCTACTTTTGAACAAAAATAGAAATTTGTGATTAAGTATCTCTCATGCCTCTTCTTTAAATTAAAAACACTGAATAGTAGTTTAGAAAGTTATTGTCTACTCTGTTTTTAGATTTAATGATATACGTATGCAAATTAACCTTGGATTGAGTACGAGAAGTTTGGCCACAAAATCCTTCGCCTGAGCGGAAACGTCCTCGAAGAGTTCCTCGGGGAAGTCCACCTCACCCAAAGATATATTTTGAAAGGTCTCTTGATCGGTTTCACCACCGAATGGAGAGAAGCCCGTCAAAAGGACGTAAGTTGTTACACCCAGCGACCTGCATAAAAATCAATCGGACTTTCAGATTAAGGAATCGAGATTCTGCCTCTTCATTCCAAAACGGCGATAAAAATAACGATAATTCGGTACTGATAGCACGGAATTTCGAATGGTAAACATTCAAGCTTGAATTTCTCACTTTTATTATTATTATTATTTTTTTAAAAAAAAGTTTCATTATAGTTCCTTAAAGCACCAGTGGTTAAGGCCACTTTACGAATGAAGTCACTTACAGTGGCCAGTCCAGTAATAAAATAAACAGATATGTGACAGTACACATGCATATTCGAGAAACACCAAACACGTTAAAATTCCATACAGTGAAAATTAAAAAACATACAGTTTAGCCAAATATGACAAAATTTAAATGGACACTTGTTATAGAAATGGCCTTTCGTTTTCTACTTGCTAGATCAAAAGTTCCGGATTTTCAGAGGGTGTTCAGTAAAAATTGTCTTTTGGATGTTAGGTAATAGTAGGAAGGCCAGCGAGACTGGACCTTGCCTCATTGCGGATATTGATAAAGAACATTAGAAACGGTATTTTGCGTGTAGGGTAGTAACGAGCCGCCATGCTGACCAAGCCAATCCTGAACCCACGTACCTTTCTTAATTATTGAAAAATGAATTATTCTGAAAATTAACATGATCGCGGAATTAAAAAAAAAAACGAAATTACTACGTGATTGGCGGCTTTGAGCTTAAATTGGAAATATATGTGTGCTTGCCCTTATTCGGTTGCCAACCCCTGTTGATCGGATGAAAAGGGGGTTAATTTCGTCATTGAACTTGCGTCATGACGGATATAAAAATAATTTTTTTTCAATATAGGTCTAAGTCTGCACAACACGAATAAATATGTGTGCATTGCAAATTCTTCAACCCGGTATCATGTTGACCCGGTTTTATCGCGCGCCTTCGCACAGTAGGAAAAAATGATAATTTTTGTTCAAAATAACGTACAGCTAACAAATATTAATAGATGTGGACAACCAAAAATCTATTTAAAAAAAGCTGATAATATTTCTAAGAGAGCTGTTGAGCCTGATTTTCAAATTAGGCTTTCAATGTTTTTATAAAGATATAATTTCACGATAAAAGAAAGAAAACAAAGGAAATTTAAACCTACAAACTAAAAATAACGCCGAGATTTTGAAACGGG
>NC_046662.1:101196468-101198230 GCF_010883055.1 Belonocnema kinseyi
TGTTTCTGTTATTTTTATTACCCTACGAATAAGTATTTTCGAATATATTTTACTTACGGTGCTTAATAAGCTAATCCCTCTGTAATTATTGCACTCGCTTTTGTCTCCCTTTCTCTTGTATGTTGGTACTATAATCGCTTCTTTCCAATCGTCTGGGACGTCTCCCATCTCGAAACATAAATTTATCGATTCGCAAACTCTATGTGGTATGTACTCGCCACCGTGTTTAAGCATTTCAGAATTAATACCGTTTACCCCGGCAGCTTTACCGTTTTTCAAGTTCTTAATTATATTCCTAACCTCAGTTACACAGACTTTTTCAATTGAGTTTTCCAACGCATCGTGTTCAACATCGCAGTTGTGGTGTCCTATAGCTTCATCTCCGAATTGTATCCTAAAATAGTCTCTGAAAGCCTCTAGTATTTCATCTGCATCATATACCATTTCCCCCCTAGTATTTCTCATGTTGACAATTTCTGTACTTTTGTTTCCTTTCATTTTTTTATAAAGTAGTTTCCTGCTTCCTTCAAAGTCGTTTTGTATTTTTATCTCTTCTTCTGCTCTAATTGTATCTTTACTTTCTTTAATTAACCGTTTAAGTATCCTGTTTTTGCGTCTATAATCATTTCTACGTCTACTTATTTCCTCATTGCTAAGACCTGCGATGTTCAAAGTTCTCTTGTACGCTTCTCTTTTTGCTTTTTGGGCAGCCTGAATTTCATCATTCCACCACGCATCACCAGACATTCTTCCTACAACTGTGGTACCAAACACTTCGATCGCGCATCTAACAAGGATATCCCGTAACATTGTCCAGGCGCCCTCTAAATCTTTGTTTTTTATACGGTCCTCCCATTTTGCCCTATCTATGCTTTCGATTATCTTATTTTGGAAATCTTTTTGCACATCCGGTTTCTGTAGGTTCTCAATTTTGATTCGCGTTTGTTTTGCTTTCTTGGGTCTCTTTTTTCTCCAACCCCCACCTAAGTTAATTTTTGAGATCAGAAGGTAATGATCAGTATTGCATTCAGGACCCCTCATGACCCTTGTACCTTTGACTAACTCTCTAAGTCTTTCATCCGCAACAACAAAGTCAATTATACTGCGGATATTTCCTTTAGACCAGGTGTACATGTGGATCATTTTATGCCTAAACCAAGTATTTGCAATAAACAGACCCTTTTCTAAGCATAGACCAACTAATCTATCTCCGTTATAGTTTGTTCTTGGATCCCCAAAATTACCTAATACTCTTTCCGTATCCTGATTTTGGATGCCCACCCAACCGTTCATGTCTCCTAGTAGAATTATTCTTTCCCCATGTTAGCAGATGTTTATTGTCTCATTTAAAGTGTCCCAGAAGGCGTCTTTTACTTCTCTAGGATCACTATCGACCGGCGCGTAGCATGCTATAATAAATAGTCTTCTGATTCCTACTTTCATTCTAGCCCACAGCAGTCTGGGAGACACGAAGCCATGGTCTCCGAGATGCTGCTTTGCTCTTTCATTCAAAATGAGACCTACTCCTTGTTTACCATGTGATTCACAGTCTACTCCTGACCATATTTCAAATCCGCCTTTCAACACGCCGTTTTTTATGTCTTTAGTTTCGCATCCCTTTTTCTTGGTTTGGGGCACACATAAAATATCTAGTTTCTTGACGTCCATGGTTTCACGCAATTCTTTTACCTTGAGATCATTTACTCCCCTAGCATTCCAAACACCCAGTCTCCATTCGTCGCCTGAAACATGACCTTTAGAT
>NC_046662.1:101198330-101202431 GCF_010883055.1 Belonocnema kinseyi
AGATAAGAGTAAAATGAACGCAATTGACATGAGATTCATGCGCATAATAAGCGGGAAATCCCTAATGGACAAAGTAAGTAACGAGATAATTCTAAAAGAATGCGTTGCAGAAGAGACGCTAGTAGACACATGGAAAAGAAATCGGTTAAGATGGTTCGGACATGTTGAGAGAATGCAAAATGAACGACTAACGAAACAAGTGTATCAAGGTAAAGTAAATGGCAACGTGCCCAGAGGTAGACCGCGGAAAGAATGGTTAGAATGTGTGAATGAGACCCTACTTAGAAGAGACATAAGAAGTCACAGAAACACGAGAGCCTGCATGAAAAAATGCATGGACATAAAAGAAGCTAGAGAAGTATGCCAGGACAGGAAAGTATGGCGGCAAATAGTTAATAAAAAGAGTGTCAGTAGAGTGAATGACGCCTGAAACAAAGACCTTGGCTATTAATGGACCCAAGTGGGGAGCCTTACATAACGACTTCGTGAGGTTCTTCGCTTGGGGTGATTGTTAGAGTTATTTACTTAAATAGCACAAGAATTCTGGATCAATCTGAAAAATCTCTATCCCTGTCACACACTACTCCTTTCCCCTGCCGAGTGAGTCACGCCTACCTCGAAAGGGAAATCGCTTAATGGTGTAATAATAATAATAATAATAATAATAATAATAATAATAATAATAATAATAATAATAATAACAGATATGACGAAAAATTGGCCATTTTTTCTATGTGACGTTCCCGGTGCTCGTTAATAAAAAGAAAAATGGTTGAAATCGTCGAAGTTTCATGCAATGGAGTTTTTGTGTGCGGCTCTGTTCGGTTCTTGACGTGTGTTCCGCTTCGGCTTGCTCTATTATTGCTATACATTGTTTATTAGGCAATTTTGTGCTTTATATTTGATTACAGTATTTGTATTTATGTTCAGAGTGCAATATACATGTTGTGTTTGATTATTGTAGGGTTTCTGGGTGCTTAAAAGACTGGTTTACAGTTTCTGAATTTTACCGCTCTCGTGCAGCTAATACGCGTATATATAAAGATGGGTGCTTCTCCTGATTGCAATAAGTCAATCTCCAGAGTATCACCGGGCGCTGTTTCCCGCAAAAAGTGAGGCCGGTTTAGCCACTTGGCCTGCTTTAATGTAGATTATAAAAAAAAATCATTTGATGATCTGAAAAAGGGATTGATTGATTTTATTTGCGTTAATTGCAGATCATCGAGTGCTAGCGACACCTCTCCGAAAGCACTCCGAGCGCTCCTTATTCCTTCTTCTTACTTCTTCCTTCGCACTCCGACATGCTTTGGTGCAGATCGGAGTGCACCAGTGCAGGATAACCGAATACGCTATTAGTATAGTTTCTTCTGCCGCTGTCAATGCTGCGGCCACGTCACCTAGATACATAGAGGCAATTCACAGTGCTGTTTTACAAGCACAGATGGAAGCGGCCGTACAGGCGCAGGAACATATCAGAGACGTTTTTAAATAATTCAAAGCCAAGCAGCATGAGTGGATTTCTAAAATTAACACTGCGGTTTTGAAAATTAGGACTGACATTTTTGAGATTTCTCGAAAAATTGATTTTCTGGATAGTTCAACTGTCAGTAATGCGGATGACGTATCAAATATCAAGATGGAGGCAAACTCGTTAAAATTGAAAGGCACCTCACTTGAAGCTTCCCTTAAATATCAAGAACAAGATGCGCTTCAAACTACTCTCGAGATCCACGGGTTACCTGTTCAACCAAATGAGGATTTTTCATCTGTCCTCCCTGGCGGACCAAAGGAACCGAATGGAGCCTCTACAAAGTACCCGTAAAGACCCCATTGGGTCCCCATTCAATTCCTTTTTTGAAAACTCAAAAAACCAGCAATATCAAATTTTAAACTATTGAAATTCGGATTCTACGTTAAATTTTATATTAGAAATTCACGGAGTAATCACAATACTTTTTTTGCAGCGTTAAAAGTGTAAAAAAATGTAAAAAAAAGTACCGACGGAACGCTTATTAACTGCTACTAAAAGAAGATGCACTTGAAGGCGCCTTCGGCCCATGTTAATAATAGGTATTTTATTGTTTTAAGTTTTTAACGCTGCAAGAAAAAGTATTGCGATTACTGCTTGAGTTTCTAATGAAAATTTTAACGCAGAATCCGAATTTCAACAATTAAAAAGTTGATTTTGCTTTTTTCTTTTAGTTTTCTAAAAAGGAACCGAATGGGGACCCAGTGGGGTCTTTACGGGTATTTTGTAGAGGCTCCATTCGCTTTCTTCGGTCCGCAAGGGCTTGCATCCGTTGTCAACATTCTAAATGCTCCCTTTAAAAAAGATGACCTATTAAATGTTCATCGCATTCGTAAATCCCCAACATCCAATCCACTGTTCCTGAGTAAGAAGATTCAACTGATACTGCTTTAACATATAAAACGATTTCAATAGCAATTAGACTATCTACGAAATGAAATCACACACAATGGTGTGCTTTTATTATTGAATGGATATTTTACTGCCGTTGGTAATTATAACTTTAAGTAATTACGTTTAATTTTATAAAAAGATAAAGGAAATTTGAAATTATATTTAAATTAGTAGCTACCAATCTTAAAATTGGTATTATTGAGTATAATTGTATAATATTAGGCCAAATTACGAATCTAATATACCTTAATTGTTATACTACCATCCTAATCTTCCAAGCTCTCTCGATATCCGGATATCGATTTACCGAATCATGTATACTTTTGTTGAGAATTTGTCTCGAGCTCTACGGCAATGCTTTTGACTTTGTTAATTATTCTTTTAGTATCATCCTTACATGTATTCATCACCTATTTTCTGATTTCAACTGTAATCACCTAGTTTTGGGTGTGTAGATTATGGTTCATTGTCTTAGACATTTTTATGCGTGTTTTAAGAGCTTCTTATTTTTTAATTGTATCGTATAAAATCTTTTTCTCTACATACCAATGGATACCTTTAGAATTTGCCATGTTAACGCCCATTCGCTCTTGACACATTTTGTAGAATTCAAAAATTTTTTCAGTACATGTTCTTATCACGTAATAGCTGTTTCTGAGTTTGGTTAACTTCATATATGCCCTCTAGCCTCATTGCAATTGAAAACTTTTCGCTCCTTCGAAGATACAGAGTCGATGGAAGGTGTGGTCGGAGTTTGTCTTTTTCTGCATAATAGTCCGAGTGGAACTGTAGTTGGAGTGAGTCCAGTGGCTACTTATCCCACGACCGAATTTCTTTTTGTTGAAGTCAAGTCAACTTCTGACAGTGTTTTAGTGCAAGTAGTTTATAAAAAACTAGTTGTCTTGCGCGCGTCACGGCGCGCGCCTATTTATCTTTTTGTGAAAAAGAATAAATGAAAAGCCTATCTTTTCTATGTTATACATATTTAATAAATATTACAAAATATTAGTATAGAATAATACAAGACATCAAGGGATGATTTCTGTATCTGAAACTGTAATTAATCTTTTATAATACGATTTCAACGAATTCTTTATTTTTAGGTCGAAAATGAACTATTTTATTCCAAATGAGCTTTTTTTATTGAAGATTAATTTACATTTAATATTGATGAATAGCATTTACTACGATTTTTTAGCTCACGTTGATAATAATCATATTCTTTAAATAATGAACTTTGCATTTTTACAACACAATTCTGTTAAATCAATTTAGTAAAATTTTTGAACGCGCATTGTAATAATCAACAATGACCTTATATGTTGAAAAACACATATGTAATAAGCTTGTTGCCACTTGGTAAACTCTTCCATGAAGATGTTGTTTAAGTCTCCCCAATATTTTTAGTAATAACTGTTTCATTATTCCGATTTATACCAAATCATTACACTACTTTGTAAGGCAAATTTCTGTCAATTTTCGATTATTGGGCTTAATTAAGTCTCCCACTTTCCCCTGGACTTATCACATTAAAGTTTATGAAAAACATAAATATTTTGTTTAAATTTAAAGTAATAATTATTACAGTCTGTCAAGTTAAAGCGTGGGTAACTTTTTTGGTAAAATATTTTATTTAAACGCATGTTTCTACATGGAATTACATTTGTCAAGGTGTCGAG
>NC_046662.1:101202531-101210742 GCF_010883055.1 Belonocnema kinseyi
TTTTGGGTGGGAACAAAGGAACACAGCCTCGAAGCGCGAAGCGTATACGGAACTCATTTTTTGTAAAGTGGTAACAAGATGAGAATTGAAAGCAAACTGAATTTTTAATCAAAAAGCATGAAAGAGGGAGCTCTTCTTAATATTTTGACACCAAAATCATGTCGATACATCTTACCGACTGCGAGTAAAGCCACCCACGCTTTAACTTGACAGACTGTATATTTCAAATTACATTGAAATTAATGAAATATTGTATTCAAAATAACACTTTCAACAAATAACTATTTGAAAAATTATAATGTGGGGTGGAGGTATTGTAAAAAATTTGGTTGATGGTGGTAGATGGAGGGTCAAGGTGTTATTAATGTTTTACAGAAAAATAGTCTTTTGACTTAAAAGTTTAAAATGTGGGACAAATTTTTTTTATTTCCTGACTGGCAATTCTTTATTTGTTTAAAATTCGTCTTTCTAGTTGAAAAATTCATAATTTTAGTTAAAAATTCATCTCTGGTTAAAAAATTTACTATTTTTTTTAAATTCTTTGTTTTCGGAAATAAATTAATTGTCTGTGTAAAAAAGTAACTTTGCTACTTTTGGTTTAAATTCGAATTTCTTATAGAAAATTAATCTTTATCATTGAAAATTCGTTTCCTTATTTTACAAAGCATCTCTTGGCAGCATCTGCATTCGTTGAAATATCAAATATTACATTTTCTATCTAAAATTCATATTTGCAGGTTAAAAAGTCAACTACTTTGTTGAAAATTTACATGTTGGTTCGAAAATTCAACTCTAGTTAAAAATTTAAATATATTGTTGAAAATCTTTTCTTTTTGTTTTAAGATATCCACCACTGCGTTTTCACTGAGAAATCTTTTTTTTTAATGCAACTCTTTTTGGTTCAAGATTAATCTTTTTTGTTTGAAAATTTGGCCATTCGGTTTAAAATTTATATTTGTAGGTTGAAAATTTAATTATTTGGTTAAAAGTTAAACTATTCGGTGTCAAATGCAAATCTTTCATTAAAAAGCTAAATTTTAAACAAAACCGTTTACACTGAAAATGAAAAAGTTTAATTTTCAGTTTTAAAAAATTAACGAATTTGCAATCAAATAGTTACTTTTTCATTCAAAAATATTAAATTTTAACAAAATGATTAAACTTTTAAATAAGCAGATAAATTTTTAACCAAAAACTAAAAAATATGATTATTCTAAAACAACAACAGCTGAATTGAATAAGAAAATTCATTTCAAGAAAATCTTAAAATTTTTAACCAGAGATAAATTTTTAACTAAAATAATGAATCTTCTACAAAAAAAAATAATTTATAAAAGGTCGTTCAACCTTAAAACAATTAGAGAAATGTTCAACAAAGAAGATTAATTCTCAACCAAAGAAAGAAAGAATTTTCAACTAAAATGATGAATCTTCAACCCAAAAAAGATCCATTTTTATTCATTTAGCTTAACATTTAACTAAGTAGTTAAATGCAAACAAAAAATACAAATTTTAAACAAAATAATTGAGTCCTGAATAAAGGAAATTTAACAAATGATAATTCACAACACGAAATTACAGCTGTAGATGTATATATGCATATATTATCGAGCGCAAAGCTCTAGAACGAACAAAGAAATAAGAAAAATATCTACAAAATTGTTGAGTTTTCCACCCAAAAAGGCAAGTTTTAAAAAGCAGTTGAATTTTCAACTTAAAGGGATACATTTTCATTATGTTCGTGTTCAGTAAGAAAATCAAGTTTCTACCCAAAGAGATGAGTTTTATACCAAGAAACAATTTTAGTCAAGACATAAAAAAATGCATCTAAATTGTTGAACATTTTCAACAAAAAATTTTTAAAAACTGTTCCCTTATAGTTTAAAAATCAAGTAATTGGTTTAAAATTCGTCTTTTTTGTAAAACATTAATTTTATTTTTTAAAAATGAATCTTTTGAATATAGAATTTTTTTGGCGAAAAAATAGTTTTCTTAAAATTTAATCCAAAAAAAAATAATTTCCTTCCTGATCGATTAAAAAACTTGAATTGCAGAATCTGCCTAATGGTAAATGGATTCGATCTCCTTTGAAATAATTTTTATAACACTTTTTTTCAAAAATTAATTTTTTTTAACAGAAAATTAAACTATGACATTTTTGGTGAAAAAGTAATTTTTTGAATTAAAGTTTAAAAATTCTTCTTGCTGATTTAAGATTCAACCATTATTCTGATAATTCTTTTTTTTCAACATTAATTTATTGAAGTGAAAATTTAACTTTCCATTTTTGGTTAAAAACGTATTGATATTTTTAATTTCAATCTGTTTTGGTAGAGAATTCAGCTTTTTTTTTAATTGCACTTCTTTAAGTTGAAAATTATTTTTTTAACTAAAAACTGAACTATTTAATTTTTCGTTGAATATTAAGTACATAATTGAGGCTTCATCTGTTTCGGTTCAAAACGAACCTTTTTGATTGGAAATTCAACTATTTTCTTCAAATTTCTTTTTTTTTATTAATTTCTATGATGATAAAATCTACTTATATTACTTTTGGTTAAAAAATGAAATTTTTTTAGATAAAAATCATACATTTGTTTGAAACTTTCTAGATTTTGTAGAAAATTCGTAATTTTTTGTAGAAATATAATATTATTAGCCGAAAATTAATGTTTTTCATTAAGGATTGAGTTATTTAAAAAAAAATCCTTTTCATTTTGTCAAAAACAAATTTCTTTAAAATAAATTTCGATTCTACTATTACATGAAAAATTCGTTTTTTGGTGAAAAACTAATTTCTCTAGGAGTAAAGTCAATTATACTTTTTTGGATAGAAAAATGATATTTAAAAAAAATTGATCTTTTTTTGTTAAAAATATAATTTTTTTAAACCGTCTTTTTAAACAGGGAAATTAATCTTCGCGGTTGAAAATTCTTCTTCTTCATTGAGGGTTCAGTTATTATTTTTTTTGAAAAATCCTTCATAGTTAGTCAAAAATTAATTTATGTAAAATAAAATTGAATTATATCATTTTTGGTAGAGAATTGATATTTGAAATTAAAAATTTATCTTTTTTATTTGAAAATTCATACCTTTGGTTTGCAAATGCACATATTTCGATGAAAATTCGTTATTGCGGTAGGAAATTAGTCTTCTCGTTTGAAAATTCATCTTTGTGATTAAGAACAAGACTATTATGTTGCACATTCCGTTTTTTTTTTGTTAAAAATTAAATTCTTTAACTAAAAATTTAACTCTCCCACTGTCGGTAAAAAATTTAAATTTTGAATTGCAAATTGATATTTTTGTGTTGAAAAATCAATCATTGATTTCAAACATCGTCTTTTTATATAAAATTAATCTTCTTGGTTGAAAATTCATCTGTTTGTTTGAAACTTCAACTATGCATTAATTTCTTTAAGGAAAATTTTCATTATACCATTGTTGGTTAAAAAATAATCGTTTTTTGTAGAGAATTAATTTTATGGGTAAAAAATTAATCTGTTTTATATTATTTTTAACATAGATGTCCAAATTCGACTTTTTATTGTTTTATATGGGAAAAAACGTCTTGCATAATTGATTATAAAATAATTTTTATCGCTGAGAGATTCTGTTAAATGATGTGTAGAACCTACTTGATTTTAAGTGAATTCTATCTTATTCTAAATACTTTGTATAATATTGTTCTTGGATTGAAAATTAATTTAGTTGAAAACAATTTACATCTGTATAAGGTGTCTTACAATTTATAATAATAAATTTCGTACAAACAGATCATCTGAAAAATAACAAAAAAGGAATAAAATAATAAAAAATTTAATATGATTACATATACGTGACTGAAAAAAATCATTTGTAAACAATTTTTTTCGTTTGAAAATGGTTTCATTAAATAAAAAATTGATAACAAAACTTTTTGGATTACATTGGTATTGTTTTCTCATCAATTTCACTTCTTTAAAATAAAATAATGTTTTAAGATTACTGCAAGATTTATTAATAGTTATTTATAAAATTAAACAAAATTTAAATATAAAAATAAGTGATTTTCATTTTTTATTAGTTCACAACTAAGATATTAATTAAAAGATACTGCTTCCAATTGAAAAACTGCGTACGTACAAGATATTGTGTACTTTTCATAGATTTAATAAAATTCTCTGATATAGGCCACCATTGTGTCTACTGTTTGGTGTCAAATTCATCTGTTTTAGTTGAAATTTGAAATAATCTGTAGAAAATTTCAATTTTTTGATTGAATATTAACTTTTGTAAACTAAAAACTGCATTATTCTGTTTTTGTTTAAAATTTGATATTTTTTATTGAACCTTGATCTTTTTTATTTAAAAGTGGAATTATTTGTTTGAAAATTTATATATTTTGTTGAAAATTTGTGTTTTTTGTTAAAAATATTAAACTACTTCCTTGAAAACTCATCAGTTTAATTGAGAATTCAACTATTTTGTTTTGGGTTGAAAATTCAATTATTTGTTTCAAACATCGTCTTTTTTATATAAAATTAATCTTCTTGGTTGAAAATACATCTGTTTGTTTGAAACTTCAACTATGTATTAATTTCTTTAAGGAAAATTTTCATTATACCATTGTTGGTTAAAAAATAATCGTTTTTTGTAGAGAATTAATTTTATGGGTAAAAAATTAATCTGTTTTATATTATTTTTAACATAGATGTCCAAATTCGACTTTTTATTGTTTTATATGGGAAAAAACGTCTTGCATAATTGACTATAAAATAATTTTTATCGCTGAGAGATTCTGTTAAATGATGTGTAGAACCTACTTGATCTTAAGTTAAGTCTATCTTATTCTAAATACTTTTTATAATATTGTGCTTGGATTGAAAATTAATTTAGTTGAAAACAATATACATCTGTATAAGGTGTCTTACAATTTATAATAATAAATTTCGTACAAACAGATCATCTGAAAAATAAACAAAAAAGGAATAAAATAATAAAAAATTTAATATGATGACATATACCTGAATGAAAAAAATCATTTGTAAACAATTTTTTTCGATTGAAAATGGTTTCATTAAATAAAAAATTGATAACAAAACTTTTTGGATTACATTGGTATTGTTTTCTCATCAATTTCACTTCTTTAAAATAAAATAATGTTTTAAGATTACTGCAAGATTTATCAATAGTTCTTTATAAAATTAAACAAAATTTAAATTTAAAAATAAATGAGTTTCATTTTTTATTAGTTCAGAACTAAGATATTAATAAAAAAATACTGCTTCCAATTGTAAAACTGCGTACTTACAAGATATTGTGTACTTTTCATAGATTTAATAAAATTCTCTGATATAGGCCACCATTGTGTCTACTGTTTGGTGTCAAATTCATCTGTTTTAGTTGAAATTTGAAATAATCTGTAGAAAATTTCAATTTTTTGATTGAATATTAACTTTTGTAAACTAAAAACTGCATTATTCTGTTTTTGTTTAAAATTTGATATTTTTTATTGAACCTTGATCTTTTTTATATAAAAGTGGAATTATTTGTTTGAAAATTTATGTATTTTGTTGAAAATTTGTGTTTTTTGTTAGAAATATTAAACTACTTCCTTGAAAATTCATCTTTTTAATTGAGAATTCAACTATTTTTTTTGGGTTGAAAATTCAATTATTTGTTACAAACATCGTCTTTTTTATATAAAATTAATCTTCTTGGTTGAAAATACATCTGTTTGCTTGAAAGCTCAACTATGTATGTATAATCAAATGCATCTATTTTAGTAAAATTTCAATTAATTTGTTGAAATTTAATTGTTTGTTGTTAAATATTAATTCTTTTAACTAAAAAGGAATGATCCTATTTCTGGTTTTATATATTTATATTTTTAATTAACAATTTATCTTTTTTAGTTGAAAACTCCACTATTTGTTTGAAAACTGATCTTTTTGATAAGGGTTCAACTATTTTTTTAAAAATTGAGAAAAAATTCAAGTGCACAATTTCAGGATGAAAAATTATATTTTTAATTAAAAATTAATTTTTTCATTTGAAAATTCGTTTTTCTGGTAGCAAATTATTTTTCTTTGTTAAAATCTTATCTTGTTTATACAGGATTGAACTATTTTCTTGATTTTTTTGTTTGTTAAAAATTAATGTCTAAGGAGAATTTTAATTATATCATTGTTGGTTGCAAACTAATCGCTTTTTTTTGTAGAGAATGAATGTTAAGGGTAAAAAATTATTCTTTTTTTATTATGTTTAGCATAGATGTCCACATTCGATTATTTTGTCTTAGATTGGAAAATATGTCTTGCATAATTTACTATAAAACAATTTTAAAATTTCATTTTTTTATCGAATATTAACGTTTATAAACTACAAACTAAATTATTCTATTTTTGTTTAAAATTTGATATTTTTTTGTTGGAACTTCATCTTTTTAGTTAAAAATTATTTTATGGGGGAAAAATTAATCTGTTTTTTATTATTCTTAACATAGATGCCCAAATTCGACTTTATTTGTCTCAGATCGCAAAAAAACGTCTTGCGTAATTTACTACAAAAGAATTTTAATCGCTGAGAGATTCTGCTAAATAATGTGTAGAACCTGCCTGGTTATAAGTAAATTCTATTTTATTTTAAATTCTTTTTATAATATTGTTCTTGCATTGAAAATTAATTTAGTTGATAATTCTATTATTTGTTTTTAGAAAATTTTGTTTCATTAAAAATTAATCGTTGTGATTAAAAATTCATCTTTTTTGTCAAAACCTTTACTATTTGGTGTGAAGTTCATCTGCTTTAATTAAAATTTTTAATAACCTGTAGAAAATTTTCTTTATGGACTGAGTATTAACTTTTATAAACTAAAAACTGAATTATTCTGTTTTTGTTTAAAATTTGATATTTTTAATTGAAACTTCATCTTTTTTGTTGAAAATTATTTTATGGTTAAAGAATTAATCTGTTTTTTATTATTCTTAACATAGATGTCCAAATTCCACTTTTTTGTCTTATATCAGAAAAAACGTGTTACAGAATTTACTATAAAAAATGTTAATCGCTAAAAGATTCTGCTATATAATGTGTAGAACCTTCCTGAATTTAAGTGAATTCTATCGTATTTTGAATACTTTATACATTATTATACTTGGATTGAAAATTAATTTAGTTGAAAATTCTATTATTTGTTAAAAAAGATTTTTTTAAATAATAATCTTCGTGATTGAAATTTCATCTTTTTTGTTACAACTTTTACTATTTGCTCTCAAATTCGCCTGATTTGGTTAAAATTTTTAATAACCTGTAGAAAATTTCATTTTTTATTGAATATTTGGTTTTATATACTAAAAACTGAATTATTCTATTTTTGTTTAAAATTTGATATTTTTTATTGAAACTTGATTTTTTTTTAGTTAAAAATAGAATTATTTGTCTGAAAATTCCCGTATTTTGTTGAAAATTTGTGTTTTTTTGTTAGAAATATGGATATGAAGATCCGATACATCCATAATCCTGAACATAATTCATTCAATCCCACATTTTTTAAACCATATATTGTTTAAAAGCACATAAAATTTTGGAAGCCTATACATTTTATACAGTTGTTTTGTTGTGAAGGTCAAGTGCAAGGAGTTTCATGGTACTTTTCTGATATTGAGTATAGTTAGTGTAACATTGGTGTATTTTTAGTTATAAGTTAATGTTTTAGTTATTATTTCCATTCAATATAAACATCAAGTATTATTCCTGTGATGCATCGAATTTGTTATAAAATTTCATTGCTGATAAAAAATGCGGTGGCAACTTATTGAGATTTTGAGGTTAATATTACATTTTGCAATTCAAGAGCGTACTGCTCGTAGTAAACAAATTTATCAAAAAGACGTAAGATGAAAACATAAAAAGCTATTTTTTATTTTAATCCTGATTAAAATAGTTTCTGTTTACATTAAACATTTTATAAATTTGAATGAAATCTTTGTGTAATTTGTAAGAAAAATTTCAGTAAAAGTTTAACTTTCTTAAAGTTTTTGTAGTACATTTTCGTAACCTTTCATAGCAAAAATAATATATGAGAGATTTTTGTAGATATATACGAAAGATTAACATTGAAGTGGCAAAAATTACACAGGCCGACAAAATTTGACAAAGGTCCGGAACCAGAGACCAGACCTAGTATACCCGAAGGTTTTTGCTGCGCTGAATCCGAATCCGACCTC
>NC_046662.1:101210842-101211933 GCF_010883055.1 Belonocnema kinseyi
TTTTGAGAAATGTTATATTGCAAGAAATTTGATTGAAACCAATATAATGAGGAAGAATGTTCTTCTTGAGATTATCAATGTTAATATTATAAGCAAATGCATTAGGCAGGTATTTATCAATAAAAATTCGTTTTTTTCAAAGCCAATTTTTTAAATTAGGAGTTCTATGATAATTTTAGCAAAATTTATAATTTGCTGATTAATATTATGATTTAAAAAAAAATTTAAACACAAATGCACTATCGGGGTAATTATCGACTGAATTTTTTTCGATGTCAGACTTTTTAATTGGGGTCTTTATAAGAAATTCAGCAACATTAATAATTAGTTGAATTATTGTATGATTTTGTCAAACAAATGTAACTCACAAATGCATTATTTGAATGCATTATTTAAAAGAAAAATAGTCACATTTTAAGGGCATATAAGCCACTTTTGCTTTTTCTTAAAAAACCATAATTATTTGAACATAAGAAGTAGAAGGAATTAGAGGAATCGGACAAATGGCAAAAATCTTAAAAAATAATAATAAAATTGATTATTAGAATTCAGATTTATTATACACCGGAACAATTAGAGTAAAGGACGGCCCTGTACTTTAATTGATCCGCTATAGAATGAATCGCCATATTTTAAGTATTATTTCCTCATTTTTGAGTATTTATAAATATTTTGGATTATTTATAATAAATATGCATTTTAATAATCAATTTTACTAGTATTGTTTAAGATTTTTGCCATTCGTCCGATAAATGATTGAGACAATTCGCAAACTTAAACCGTCCACTGGAGTAATGCGACCCAAACGATATTCACGTCCGCACAGAACTCATACAAAATACACATGATCTCGCCCGTTGACTGAAGTCGATTGCTGAATAGTTGAAGTGAATGATGGTTAGAGTCCTGCACCAAACTGCACATGCTTACCTAAAAGGGTAAAAAACCCGTTATTTTGATGTGTTCGAGGCCCAGTAACATCGCGAACATTTTTTTTTCACAAACTGACAATGGCATCGTAAAGAACTACTCTTTACCTTCAAAATGCTATGCCTAACTTTTTGATAAGATTTTTCATAGCCGAGATATGG
>NC_046662.1:101212033-101217908 GCF_010883055.1 Belonocnema kinseyi
TTATAAAATAATATAAAATAATATAAATATAATATATAATTAATATAATTTTTCAAAATTCAATATAAAACGTAAAATGATGGAAAATTGTGGAAAACATTCTTTTAACAAATAACTTATTTATATATTTTGTTTTTACTATATAATACTGGAACATCTCTAGTTTATATTACTCGTATTCGTCTTTGCTTCCCAGATTTGTTATCCTGCATACTTTTCTCATGATTTCTCCTCGAACTTTTTTCTGTCAATAATGTATGCGCTTATCCGAAAATTATTACCAATAATCGTTAATTGTGGAAATTTTGGAAAATCTTTGATACTTATGCTTAAGAAAACAATATAATATAAGAAACTGTACGAACAAGCATATCAAAATATTAGTCTTTGTGAAATATCGCTATGTTTAATTATTTTTAGATTAATTTATATGCGATTTAAGAAAAATGTATAACAATATTTTTACTCGGGCTGTATTTAAAATACAAACAATCTCTCATGTGCCTCGTGCAGTCGCAATTAATACAATTAATAATTTCGTAATTTAATAGATAATCCAATATCAAATTCAAGTGGACAAAAACAATGTTACTTATAAAAACAACTCACGATTTACTACTAACCATACTATGAATTTTCTTTGCATTACAATTTTTACCCATTTTGACTTTTAGAAGTGACCATTTTAATTTAGAACTGCCCATTTTAATTTAGAACTACCCATTTTAATTTAGAATTGCCCGACTTGGGGAGTACCACCCTTTAGGGTATAGCCTGAGGAACAGGACGATACAAGGTCATTTTAAATTTGTGCAAGCACTGAACGGCAGAATACTGGATTAATTTTATAATTTAATCTATATACGGTGTGTTCAAAAAGTAAGGTGAGTTTTCAATTTTCGCGGGCAGTGGTACAAGCTGTTCCAAGAAGGCCGAAAGGATGTCGAAGACGAACCTCGCTCTGGACGTCCCAGCACGTCAACAACAGATGAAAACGTTCGAGCAGTGGAAGAAATGGTGTTGAAAAATCGCCGAATTACCATCAGAGAAGTTGCTGAAGATGTTGGCATATCAGTTGGCTCATGCCATGCTATCTTTTCGGACGTTTTGGGCATGAGACGTGTGTCAGCGAAATTTGTTCCAAAACTGCTTAATTTTGATCAAAAGATCCATCGCATGACCATCGCTCAGGAGATGTTGAATGAAGTCAGTAATGATCCTGATTATATTAAAAGGGTTATAACTGGGAATGAATCGTGGGTATATGGTTATGACGTCGAAACTAAAGCCCAATCGTCTCAGTGGAAGCATCCTGAGTCTCCAAGACCGAAAAAAGCACGTCAAGTTCGGTCAAATGTGAAGGTTTTGCTCACTGTCTTCTTTGATTAATGTTATGTGATTAATGCGTACTAATTATCATCTATTCATTAATTATAGCTCTTCTACATGTAAAGGTCAAAATAAAGAAGAAAAAACTATGTGTATGCGACATTAAAAAAATTAAAAAAGGTAATGAAAACAGAACTAAATTCTAAGATGGAATATTCGAGAACAAAATAAGGGAGTTTACCAGTGAGTAGTTTCAAGTGTTGAGTTAGGAGTATCGTACAAATATTTGAAAAAGGGATGCTTGAAGTGATACAGAGAAGGTGCATTTTTAATATCGCAAGGAACTTTATTCCATAAACGGGAACGTCTTACTATAAATGATCTTTGTAGCTTACACGTTCTGTGATAAGTAATCTTAAAGATTTTATGTCTTTCACGAAGCTTAGACTGTGCTGAAAGGTCTCTTGGCAACATTTAGCGAACCAGCTTTAAGGGTATTAGTTCAATCCAACTTTGAATTTTTTTCATAGGTACGGCACTGACTCCATATATATTTTTTCTGAAGGATTTGCGAAAGAAAGAAAGAAAACTTGTCGAATATCCGAGGTTTTGCGAGAGCCTCGGATCAATAAAATGTTGAAAAATCAAAAAATGGGTTGAAGAAATGATTATTTTACCGACAAAAATGAATTTTGCGAATGATAGAAATCAGCGCGTAGCAGACGGCAGCATTTGAACGGTCAGAATCGTTTGCTAATTTATTTTTCTACTAACAATTCTGACATAATAGAAGAGTTTTCGAGACATAACGGGTTTCCAAAGGGCCGCGTCTTGATGATGGTGTCCCCAAATTTTGCGAAATACGTTGCGAAATGGAGCAGAATGCAGACAAAATTGACATGCCCTATCTGCGGCTTTGTAACTGTATTTGTAATCAGCCACCAGGCTAGCTGTTACCTTCACTCTACACGCGGTATCGGTGGTATCGGGGCGACCTTCTCTATCGACCGTGGGTCAAGACTACAATTCTAAAAGGGAAAAACCTCTTCTGGGACATTGACTTTTTGATGAGACTATCATGAATCGATATTTCTTCTCAAATAATGAGACACGTGGCCCGGATATTTTGGTCCCTTGTAAGAACTATTAGCGTTTGAAAATCACATTAGCCAAAGGTGCAGAACCTCTACCGGTTCACGCGCATGGACTCCCATCAAGCTCCACTGGTCCAGTGGAAAAGAGCCTGGCTGGTAACCACGCTGCCAATAATATTCAAATAAATTATTTATTTGAAAAATATTACTGGGGGATAAATATCATGCAGACACTTTTCGAATGATTTATTTGAATAATCGTAATTAATTTTTTTTGCATATTTTCCGGTGATATTCGTCATAGATTATCACGCAGCTGGGTGATGCACTGTTCATTGCAGCGAAGGAAGAAATGAGAATTAGGCAAAGATTAGCTAGTTTTCAAATGCGAAATAAAAAGAAAAAATGTGAATACAATTTCCTACAAAATATTGAAATGGACTTTGCTTGCAGATAACATCTGCAAACGCACAAATTTGATAGATAAACCAATTTATGATTGTATATAAAATTTGTAAATTTACCCAGTTTGAAATTATAACTGGATTATAAATTTATCAAGTAACCCAGGGATAAATTTCAAAATTAAACATTTAGAATTCGAAAAATTTTGAAAGTAGGCCCTCTGCAAATTTATTTATAAATCGGAAGTTTATAAAGTCCCCCGACTTGTAATTTCGATATTACACAATTTTCCAGATTTACAATTTTGAAATATAAATTAAAAATTTATCAGTTTGTCAAATTTTTTTTTCTAAATTGCCAAATTTATCACACGTACAATTTTTAAACGTAGAGTGTGGTATGTTCTTACTTTTTTTAAATTGTAAACTTCTGAATGCATTTTTGTGTAAGTAAAATATGAGTAAAGTTATGGCACTGATCACTACGGTATCTGGCACGTGTTTATTAAATAAATTATTATTTGATATGTTTACAATACAAAAAAAAGTTGAGAAAAAGATTCGAACCTACGACAGCGTGGTTACCAGCCAGGCTCTTTTCTACTGGACCAGTGGAGCTTGATGGGAGTCCATGCGCGTGAACCGGTAGAGGTTCTGCACCCTTGGCTAATGTGATTTACAATTGCTCATATTTCTTACAAGGGACCAAAATATCCGGGCCACGTGTCTCATTATTTGAGAAGTAATATCGATTGATGATAGTCTCATCAAAAAGTCAATGTCCCAGAAAAGATTTTCCCCTTTGAGAATTGTAGTCTTGACCCACGGTCGATAGCAAAGGGCGCCCCGATACCGCCGATACCGCGTGTGGAGTGAAGGTAACAGCAGGCCTAGTGGCTGATTACGAATACAGTTACAAATATGCTCCATTTCGCAACGTACTTCGCAAAGTTTGGGTACACCATCATCAAGACGTGGCCCTTTGGAAACCCGTTATGCCTCGAGAACTCTTCTATTGTGTCAGAATTGTCAGTAAAAAAATAAATTAGCAAATGATTCTGACCGTTCAAATGCTGCCGTCTGCTACCCGCTGATTTCTATCTTTCGCAAAATTCATATTTGTCGGGAAAATAATTATTTCCTCAAGAAATTTTTTAATTTTTCAACATTTTATTGATCCGAGGATCTCGCAAAACCCCGGATATTCGATAAGTTTTTTTTCTTTCGTTCGCAAATCCTTCGGAAAAAATATATATGGAGTCAGTGCCATACCTATAAAAAAAATTCAATGTCGTATTGAACCAACACCCTTGTCTGTATAGAGTTATGTTTTCGCAGTCAGACAAATTGTAGATAAAACGGATACAGGCGCTTAACGCACGTTCGAACTTTGCATTTTAATTATCGGTCAAATTATCATATACTAAATAATCGTAATCAA
This sequence comes from Belonocnema kinseyi, assembly GCF_010883055.1. Taxonomy (NCBI): domain Eukaryota; kingdom Metazoa; phylum Arthropoda; class Insecta; order Hymenoptera; family Cynipidae; genus Belonocnema; species Belonocnema kinseyi. The sequence goes on from NC_046662.1 coordinate 101,216,302, forward strand.
AGTGGGGCAAAATTAGACTCTTAACCAAAAGTATCCGAGTTAAGTAAAGAGTACTTATTCCTATATAGTTATTGTAGAATACTGTATGTTTTCTCAAGATGCTCTGTACCTGTTCCTCTCAGGTCAAGGTATGGTTATATAAATATCCCTGGTTAAAAGTAAGCTCGTTCTTCCAGGCCCAGAGGATAACGCGATCGATATCCTCCTGGAGTAGAACAAGTAATTACTTAGCGAAGAAATTGGTCGTGATAGGTAAATCTTGAAATCGTCAGCATATTTGTGGTAGCTGCAATATTGAAGTTCACTTCCAAGGTCAGAGGTAAACATTGCGAACTTGACATCCGTCGTTACTTTAAGGGAAGCACTAAGAGAGCTATATGTTTCGCTCGAAAATCTGACTGCATCGGGTCTATGGCCTTCGATATTTCGATAAATTAGGATAGTTGTGGATTAACCATTTTTTCAAGTGGTTTGGACAATGCAAATAAAATATAAATTGGTCGGAAGTCTTTTGGGGAAGCAGGTTTAGGAATTTTAGGAACGGGGCAAATAACAGCCTTTTTCCAGTTATCAGGAAAGATACCGTCCTGTAGGAAGCATTATAAATATGCAAAAGAGAGGGAAGATTATTGGAAGGGCAAGTTTAGTCATTTTTATTGAAATTTCCACAGTTCCAATGGCACTCGATTTAATTTCAAGTGTTTTTTCAAAAGTATTTAAGATGTTATGTCGAAAAAAACTCAGAGTCATTAAATGTTGAATTAAGAGATATAGTGGAACATGATGATGATAAGTCTAGTACTGGGAATGTGAAAAAAAATTTTAAAAGTTCATCAGGCGGAAATTTACTATCTATAGATTCGTGCTCAGGCGAGATTAGATGTAAACGTCTGAGGAGATGCCAAATATCCTCTTTTTTGTCTCTATGTGCAATATCGTTATGATTGTATTGATTGAGCACATCTCGACTCCTAGTTTGAACTAGGTACCTAAGTTTACGAAATTAAGCTAGTATTATACTGCTTTTTGTTCTTTTTGCAAGTCTGCGCTCGCCATCACGGTCCCTAATTAGATTTTTAATTTTAGGTGTGATCCAGAGGGTAGCTTTATTGAAGTTTTTAGGGAAGTGTAGCGGAGAAAATTGTTCGAATGCCGAGACTAAGTAATTAGTGATAGCGTTGATTTTATTATTTATATCTGTATCTAGTAATATGTTTTTCCAATCATGAGTCATTAAATGTTCGTGAAATGTATGTTCATCAATATTTCAGAGATTCCGCACCAATATTTAGGTTGGTTTTGAATTCACATTATTAGAAAATTTAAAGGCAATGTTGATCAAGTCGTGGTTAGAGAGAGAGGGGGTATTATTTTAGTCGAAGGTTACAACCTTATCAATGTCGTCTACAATCATTAAGTCAATGCGATAACAACTTTCGAAATTTTGAGGTTAGGAATTAATTTTAGAATACAAAAACGAACTTCTGGTCGCAGAATTATAGATAACACAGACCAACAATTCTCAGAACCAGAGACCAGACCTACTATACCCGAAGGTTTTTGCTGCGCTGAATCCGAATCTGACCTCAGAAAAATTCCATCACCCT
>NC_046662.1:101218008-101240265 GCF_010883055.1 Belonocnema kinseyi
TTGGGCTTATAGCCTCACATATGCTATATAGGGTGTTTTAACGTTGTTACGAAACTGCGAAAATACTTAACTTCAATCAATGATATATCGATGAAAAAAAAGATATCTTGAATCTGAAAAATGGATTTCAGAGGGCAAGGGTGCTCCTTTGTAATGCTTTCGCCCGTTTTTGAAAAAAAATTTATTCAAGATGCTATGTAACCTCAAATATAGCAAAAAACGGTGTTTTTTGCACTTTTAGGTTACAATATCTCGAAAACTGAGGGTGATGGAATTTTTCTAAGGTCGGATTCGGATTTAGCGCAGCAAAAACCTTCGGGTATACTAGGTCTGGTCTCTGGTTCCGGACCTTTGTCAAATTTTGTCGGCCTGTGTAATTCAACCAGCACTCATACTAAGTTGATCAATTCTATGATGTTTTAAATAAATTTAATAAACATATGCTTTATTTGGATATTTGTCGACGAAAAAGGTTTTTTTCAACCTCAGTCCTTTCAGTTTGAGTTTCTCATTCCATTCATTATATTAATAAGGCTGATCCAAAAGTTGGGTTATTCCACGCGATCATGAAGCTGCAGCCTTATTAAAAGAATTAAATTGATGAGAAACTTAAACTAGAAGGACTATGATTGAAAAAAAAAGTTTTTGACGACAAATACGGGGCCATTCACAAAATACGTGATACATTTTTCAGGAACTTGAGATCCCCCCACCCTCCTGCGTGATACTTTTTACATTAGTCATACTATGGAGAATGATACTTCGGCAGACCCCCCCCCCCCCCTAAACTATCACGTATTTTGTGGATGACCCCTACCGAAATAATGAATTTGTTTAAAACAATCATAACATTGATTTAAGAATTATTAATTTTGATGAAATTATCATGAAATTCTTAATTAAAAATGTTCACATAGAAAAAAAATTCCTGTCGACAAATGCCTGAATAATGCATTTGTTTATTGAATTAGTATAACAATTTTTTTTCATTATATAATATTGGAACATCTTTAGCTGGTATTACTTTATGAAAGGCGCTTTCAACAGTTTTCCTGTTATTAACGAGCACCAGTGACGTCGAGTAGAAAAAATGGCCAATTTTTTCGTCATATTTGTTTATTTCTCAAAAAACCTTAAGCCTAATTTGAAAATCAGACCAAGAAAATCAATTTTCCCAAGATGCGACACGACGGTGCGCGATGAAACCAGGTCAGCATGATACCGGATACAAGAATTTTCAAGGCTCACATATTTATTCGACTCAGACCAACATTTAAAAAAATTTCATATTAGTGATGACGCAAGTTCAATTACGAAGCAACCGTTTAATAAATCTTGGGCACTGATCATGGGCAGGCACACATATATTTCCAATCAGTGCGCAAAACCGCCAATCACGCTATTTATATATTTCTTTTTAATTCTGCGATCATGCTAATTTTGAGAAAAAGATCATTTTTTAATAATTCATTAAGGTACGTGGGTTCAGGATTTGCTTGGTTAGCAAAGTGATTCGTTATTCTCCCACACGCAAAACTATCATTCCTAATTTTGTTATCATTTTCCGCGACGACGTAAGGCTCAGTGTCGCTGGCTGTTAGACTATAGCACGATAATAACTTCTAGGTTCTACAGCTAAATCATCAGTCTTATGTGGATGTTTTCTGTATTTGAAATCATGAGAGGACAAACTTAAACCTTTTTCAATTGCCACACCGTCACAATTTCTTGCCTATTTGATGAGCCCAAAAGAGTAGGTGAGGAGCGGAATGCATAGGTGTTAACGGCCCATATCGTACTGGATGCCGTTCCAAGTTCAGTTCGTTGTACTTGCCTTCCTCAAATTTAATATGTATGCCGTTTCAAAACTGCAGTGTAATTTTGATTAACTGTTGCTGTTTTTCCATTCATCTGTCGTTCTTTTGCAAGTCATCCGCATAAAACGTTAAATTGAATCATAAGATTCAGGAATCACACTGAAAAACTTCGGTCGCAATGCGCAAGAGTTTGGAGATCCTCAGTATTGGTACCACTTGTTTATAATCAATGTATCCCAGCAAAAAAATTTAATTCGGGCAAATTGAGGCAAATTAACATTTTTGCATTCGACCGAATCTTGTTTTTCGATTCTCTAAAATAAATTAAGCCAGCACTAATCGAATGCATATAAATCTGCCTTAATTCATGGTCAGTTCTTTCGTCTTCAACTTCAAACAGGGCAAATTAAACTGGATTGGCTGAGACTGAAATTAGTTTGTGCTGATGTATACAAACGAATTGGCGCCCCTAAGAAATTTTGGCTGAATTGCGACCAACAACATATTTTTGGGTTATATTACTTTGTACGAATTTAAACGATTGCACAACCTACTATAATTGTTCATTATCGCAAACTGAAATTCACGGGGGCTCCCGAGCGTATTTTTATCAATTCTCCCCAATTTTTTTTTTAATTGGGATTCCATGTGCAAGTCAGTCCTTGTATCCCCGAGAGTGGCAACAAAGTCCCCTTTGCGCTTCTGCACAGATGTTCTTGCATTCGCATTGAACGTAGACTTTGTCGGATACGAGGAGCTAGTCACTGAGAAATCTTAGATTGCTGCGCTGGAAATCTTAGGAGAACTCTTCGAGGAACTCGTAGAACTCTTGGAAATCTTTCGCCAAGCGTGCTTCGTTGAGCCGAACTAACCGCCAACTCCATCTGAATGCCACCGAGCTTAGTCGAGTCTGATTTCACCTCAACAGTCCCGATCTCGAGAAGTTTTGGAAATCTGGATAATCTCAGCAATCCTAAAGAAATATTAGCACAATCTATGCGAATTCAATTGAGACTGCAACATTCATAGTTTTTAAATTTCAATATTTCTCAGTGAGTAGCTCCTCGGTCGGAGATAATGCATGTTAGGTAACCAAACTGGCTGCTCAAGCATGTTCTGCTAACACCTAGCTAATGAACCGTGCAAACGCTTAAGATACTTGTACCAAAAGTTTTGTACAAGGTCAGGGCCTAGGTTTGACAGGTTTGGGCTTGCTTAGGCTCTTTGAAAAATTTCCAAACAGGGTTCTGATGTTGTAGACGTAATATTGCGTGAACAGAGAATGTCTGCCACGTGACGAGTCAGCTTATGAGCTTTCGTACATCGCCTATATTGCTCTAACCTGCCTAGCTTGCATATTGTTTTGCTAAATTCGCCCTAAATTCTCCTCTTCCAAGGGTTATCATTTCTACCTCTTTGACAGGCTGCATTATTACTCTGGAGTCTAGATTTTAATTCTAGCGTTATGAATGTGACAACTGCTGCACGGTATATACATGTCTGAACCTTCGTAACAGACAGGTGTTTAATTGGGGAAAATGGCAATGCCTGGATGTTAAGTTAGCCTATCAGTGCTATAGAAGTCTTTTTGATGTTCAGCTTTGACAGAAAATGCTTCGAGATCGGTTCTGTATCTCGAAGTTTCAACAGAGCGTGTTCGACGTTCCCTTCCAAATTGTTATTATTTCTCAATACTTCAGTGATGTTTGTATTTTTATTCTATCGTTATGGTATCAAAAATGAGCGTTGTTCTGCCTCTAGCCCTAGTAATGTTCTCTACATCCGGATTTTTATTACTATAAAAGAAAACCTCAGACTTACATTTTTAAGACGGTTACAACCTAACATGTTTTGAGTTAATAATTCTTATTATAGAAGAAAACCTTAGACTTAAGATGGTTGTAGACCAATATGTCTAGGCATTTTTCGTTCTTGAGTTGAAATTTGTTGCAAAAGTTTCTACACGGAACTGTCCAGATATGTTTCGTCAGTCACGGATAAGCCGTAAGATATTTTGAGTAACCTGGTTTCTTTTTTACTCCACCATCCATGAATAGGTCTGCATCCCAGTGCATAATGGGGGAACTTACAGCTTGAGGTGGGATCCAAACAACCAGGACACCCGTAAATGTAAACGCAGTAGCATATATTCTCGTGTAATCTACGCAAGAGGGGCAGGATGGATTTTTGGTGTCATTCAGATGAGGGAGATTCAGAGGCGTGTAATTTCTATCATTTTCAAATTTTTGTAGCGTGAATTTTCCCGATTGATATTGAAATACGTGTTCAGTTGTTTGATCTGCGATGCACACAACTGACGGATGTTCCACACGCCTCTGCCTCCCCAATTCACGTAGTAGGACTATCCTTTCAGAAGCCGAATTTGTCTAGTGCATTCGATTTTTCGTTTGCAGCTATACGTATTCATTCACGGACGTATTTTTTCATGCAATAAATTGGTCTAATAAGAACAATATGCCTAATTTGACATATTGAAAAAGACTGTTTTTTTATACATCACCCACGGATTGGGTTGCAGCCAAGTACATGATGATATGACCTAAAGCGTAAGGTGCAATCCAAGCCACCAGAACCTCGGTAAAAGTACATAGATAAATTCCCTGAGGTACTGGCTCAGGCATTGGACCCCGGAACTCTAATGAGAAGTAATTATTTTCTGTTTAAAAAACATTTCTGTGTTGGAATGTTGTAACAGGCTTATACTGCCCAACATGTCGAATGCATTTTTGGTTAGAGTTGGATTTTTTATTTGATCATTTTTGCACGGGGCTGTCCCGGTATATATGATCAGTCACGGACGCATTTTTATAATGCAATCAAGTGATCTGATAAGAGCAGTCTGCCCAAACATATTGGACAAAGCCTGGTTTTTACCCCATCATTAACGGACTGGGTTGCAGTCATTTACACGATGGGGGGACCTACAGATTAAGGTGGGTTCCGAACCACCAGAACCTCGGTAAAGGTACATTGAAAATTACTAGACGTACCGGCTCAGGGATCGAACCCCAGACCTCTGAGGTGAAGTCCGAGTGTCTAACCAACTGAGCCACCGAGGCTCTTATTTATTATTATATTATATTATTATTATATTATTATTTATTATTATTATTATTTATACTTACCACATATCGGCTGCTAATGTTATCGGTTCGTAGTGCAAAATTTCAGGAGCTGAAAAAAATTGAAGAAGATTGAGATAAACAATACTGTAATTTATTTTAGTATATATATATATATAAACATACAGAAATTTTGATTTAATATTGTATAAAATTGTATACATTTTGTACTGTAATGAAGAGACGTACAAGTAGGAATATTTATAGATATATCGGACGTGGTCAAAACATAAGTGCGAGTTACCACAGCTCTACTGGAAGCCTATGTAATTTTCATGGAGGGCCTCTGCTCTCAGTGGGACCCTACAACTGTTATTTATATATTATTTATAAAAAATACAGGTTCGTCCAACTGAATTGCAACTTTTTAGATTGCTGTATTTTTTACATATGTAACATCTCGATTTATTTTAGCAATTAAAAAAATGGTGGAAAACATTTAAATTTTACAAATTCGTGTCGAATTTTCAATATGGTCGCCTTGAACACGAACTATGGCTCCGAGTCGGTTGACAAACGAATCGCACGCTGTACGAATGTGCTCCTGTGGTATTTTTATCCATTCTCGACTTTTCGGTTTAGGGCATTTTTCAAGGAAAGTTAAACCCTAAAAAATACCAGAATGTTGATGTGCTCAAGTATGCTCTTCTTCGTGAATGGATAAAGATCAAGCATAAGCACAGTTGTGCAGCGTGCGACTCGTTTTCATCGTCTGACTCAAAGCCATAGTTTGTGCTCAAGGCGACCATTCCAATAATTCGACATCAATTTGTAAAATTTAAGTGTTTCCACAATTTTGTTAACTGCTTCAAGAGAATAAAATTATATATATAAAATCCAGCGTTCTAAAAAGTTGCAGTTCAATTAGACATCCAGCTCGAAAATGCCTCGGCATGTTTTTAGCACGCGAGTATGGCTTTGAGGTTACATACCAGTGAGAGCTTCGCACCTCCGAGAGCACCCATCACAACCCAAGAAGCAAACTGCGACGTGAGAATCGCACGTAGTGCATATCAGTGAGCGTATGGTGCGTGCACACATTTATGATGCTTAGAGGGTATACAGATTATATTTAGAATTAAATTCTGAAGTAAAAAGCAAGTAATACATTATAAAAGTACTTTTTATTTTAAGAATAAGCATCAAAAGAGAAGTTTTTCATAACATTTATTTCTGTTCGTTTTCATGCTTCTAATCGTTTCCAAAAGTCTCAGGGGAAAATATTTATTATTTTGGACCCAAAAACGCTGATATCATAAATATAATATGCATTTAGGTAACTATAATATCCAATATCTGAAACTAAGCATGTGTTACTTGAATTTTTAGCATTTTTCGTCTCCACAATAATAAATACTTTTTGTTGAAACTTTGGAAAACGATGAGAAACGTGAAAACCGAAATTAATAGCTATTGTCTACTTTATATGATTAAAAAATGTATAAAGCCTGTAAAACAGAATTTGAATCTCAATATTTGCATCAAAATAGGTTATTTATATTAGGTTTCATGTTTTTTAACGTTTCCGAAAGATTCAGTAAAAAATAATTATTACTTTGGGCATAAAAACGTCATAATAGCAAGTGTATCATGCATTTAACGCTACTAGCATTATAATGCACGCATTCAGATAGCTATAATATTTAATGTCAAAAACTTAAGGATGTGATACTTGCGATATTAAAAAGTTTGTGTGCATAATAATAAATATTTTTCGTTGAAACTTTGGGAAACGATGAGATGTGAAAATGGAAAATAATAGCCTATTTCTGGTTTAAGTATTTAAAAATGTATAGAGCCGGTAAAAAAGCAATTAACTTTTAATATTTACAATAAAACTAGGTTTATTATAAACGTTTTCATGTTTTTTATCGTTGCCCAAAGTTTCAATGAACACAAGCATGCTAATATTACCAGTATGACATGACGCGCAAATAAATATCCTTTTTAAACCTTTTTCATAAATTAGGTCCTAAAACCGCTGCAGGGTATTTAAAGAATTTGATATTTTGATATCGTACATGTATTTGCATTATATGGCAAGTCATACCATTTTAAAAAATGACTTTAATAATCTCTACTCATGTTTGGTCTGACAAAAAGTTACGCAAATTAATTTTTACGTAAATTTGTGTTTTAGCCTTTGCAAAGATACATTTTTGTCGCCTAAGACCTAATGCAACTAGATAGACGATCAAATATAATTATATTGTTGCAGTTTTACAAATCATAATTTTCAACATCATCGTCTGTATCTGCTTCGGCGTCTTCAACGATGTCTTCTTTCTTTTCGCTTTTAGGTTCATTTTCCTCGAACTCAGAGGCTCGACCTGGTTGCCTGTCTTCTTTAACTCTGCTTAGTTGCCGGAAGAACCTTCTGAATTTCAGTCTTGTATTCCGTAACTGAAGAAAATTAATAATAATTATTTATTATTATTATTAATATTCATTACTGGTTATAAATTTTACTGTTGACAATTTTTTGTTAAACGTTCATCATTTTACTTAAAAATTCATTATTTTCGTTAAAAATGTTCAATAATTTCGTTGAAAAATAATCTACGTTATTGGAAAGTTTCAAAAGACGACAATTGAAAAACTTGCCAAAATATATAAATTCCAAATTCGTAGTGAAGTTGGCACTTTCAATTAGGGACAATTAGAAAGTAACAACAACAAAACAAATATTTTCTATAAAGAATGTAGAAAAAGTTCTCTTAATTGATGTGAGGTTATGTTTACAAATATAATCAATATTTCACTTACCGCCAGAGATTAATTCAAGTGTTACCATAAACGTGCGATTTCCATTAGACCAACGGCGCGGCGCGGCGGGTGCGCCATGCATGATTCTACTACAGCACATGTTTTTTAAATACAGCTGCCTTATTTTCACTTGTAAAAAGTACAAAACAATTAAAACTTCAGAAGAATTTTTTGAATTTCTCAACAGATTTTTCAAGTATGCCTAAGCATGATATTAAAAGTATAACATTAGGCTATAAAAACAAAATTCAAGTTGAAATGATACGAGCAATTACATTTTTTAAATTGAAATTAATTTCAAATTTAAATTCGCAAAGTTTAAAAGGATAGTTTACAAATAAAGAAAATGCATTGCACATTCAAATTCTACAATCACGCATTCCATAACAATTCTTACTAATTTCCTCATTCATTCTTACTATAAAATTGAAAAAAGTTTTAATTTTGGTTAAAAAATCATTTTTACGATATTAATTTAATTCAATTTTTAATTTGAATCATTATGTATAATTTGTTAAAAAATTAATGCATTATTATAACATTATTATTTATTATTGCTATTAATTATTACTTGAAGTTAAAGTTAATTAATAAATAAAAAATAGTAAATGATTTCACTTTCTACAAATCACATAATTATTATTATAATTTATTAATTACTCAATTTAAAACAATTTACTATTATTATCAAAAACTATGCTTCTTCATTATGTATTATTCACAAATAATGTGTCTCCCAAATAGAGACACATGTGCGCCGCATATCATGCTCATCACGAAGCGCGTTGCATATGCCTCACACCTACGTGCTCGTCACAAAATGCGACCCGTATGCCTTGCACAATCCACACAAAATGTGCCTCGCACGCGGTGCGAGTAAGATGCTCTCCGCACGGTTACTCAGTGGGAAGCTCAATTATTGTAATTGAATATTTTAGATAGAATCGTTGCAGCTTCCTTTTAGGGTCTTGATATCGCTCCTCCTTTTCCTTGACACTGATGTTGTATTCGGCCGGCGCCGAGATCCAGTCATGAATATAGTTCGTTTCTCGATGACCTAGAGCACCATTTAAGGCCTCGAATTGGGCAGGGTAGGGTAGCGGCCAAAAACGTAAAAGCGACAAGGATGGTACACGCTATCTACGGATGGGGACTTCTTTCTGGCCACAATGTATTAAAGAGAAAATGATACCATACAAGACCGCGAAAATAAAATGCTCTGCACATGAATTATGTCCAGACGGCTTCTCACTTCTAATGTTAAAATTCCGGCAATTTTTAGGAGATGATCTCTTCCACTTAGGACGACACGATTTAAGCTGTACTCAGTATAATTTCGATAAAAACATTGGAGATTTACAAATCTGCGCTCACATTGGCGGCGCGATATGTGTAATCGCAGAATCGACGGACTGATTTGCAAGCTCTTCTGTACATGCATGATCTTATGCGTGGCCATATTAAGGACTACAGGAATGTTAATCGTTGATAACTTCTTTAAGCCCGAGAGATTGGAAGAGCAAATCTATCGAAGAAGATACTTATATCTGCTTCGGAAAGACTCCTTTACTGACTTTATGTTCTGTGTGAGGCTCTCAGCAACGCCTAGGTATACTTAAGTTTCAACAGTGACAAGATGTCTGATAACAATTCAATACACAAGCTGAGGAGCCCCGAAAACGTCAGTAATTTGTCCTCGCCTTAGATGGATTTTGGCATATTTGACCAATCCAAGGTCTACACCAATCTCTCCTGTGTACGCCTTCGACAATATTGAAGGTACTCTAGAATTGATTTAAACTAGGAGCGTAGATCAACATGCGATATATAAAAAATACATGAATAATCTTATCCTCGCAAAAGTGTAATGCGAAAGAGCAGAGGGCTCATGGTGTCTCCATGAAAAATGCACATCGGGAAGGTGACTCTGCTGGTCGTCACACTATCATTTCCAGATGAGACAGTGAAGTTAGTTTTACAAAGGGGCATCAAACTCTATGCAACTCACTATTTGTAGATGGACCTTCAAGCTTTCCAACAGACATATTAATGCTAAGTCTATGAGAGTTTGATTCGAAAGCTTTCCGGTAGTCAATCCAGGTCACCGAAAGGCAGCGTTTGTGGAATGCTGCATTTTTGCAGAAGCACATATCAATTATCAGGTAATCTCGGCAGCCTGCTACCACTATTTTCCACCTTGATCTACCTTGATTATCGAATCTTCTTGTTTAGCTGATGCAAGCATGGTTTGGTCTTTTGATCCGTCGTCCATTTAAGCCTTTAATCTAAAACAACTAAAGCTCTCGCCGCAACAGAAACAAAACGTCGTCCTTGTCCTGAAATTGCTATTATCTTTTAGGGGGTGTCTGCTTTCCGCGGTTAGCCCTAATGTACCTGCCTCCTTTTCGTTTGCGGTTTATTCATGCAGCGGTTTGTTATATCCAGCTTTCGAGAATTAGACTGCTTGATTTGGCAATGACTGATAAGTGAATCCTCCGTTAACAGAGATAATGCGGGCATCATAGCAGTTCAGCAAGGCATCCTTGAGTCGATTCGCCCACTCCATGTGAGTGCTTTGTCGGTTCATTGTCGTGTTTGTATCTTAATTTTTTCAGTACGCCGGACTCAAGGGAGATCGGCACTATATGCCGACCCATTGTTAAGTGCTCTGGGATTTTTATCGTTTTGAACCGCATATACATCGTTTGGTGTTTTTGTGATCTCATTGTTGCTTCCACGGACAGATGGACAAAGGGTTCTGCCTGCATAGAGCCCCGCATGCAAGGACAAGGCAGCATACCCTGCGAGCTCACCCAGTATCTCAGAGTCACCGCTAAAGACACGTCACCTAGGTTTAATCTACCCTTACTCAAAAGAAACTCTGATACAGGGACGCTCAATTCGACATCTAAGGATGTGTCCAGTGAATTTATCAAAGGCCCTTCACATTTACAAGAACAACGATAACAAAAACAATTACTTTAATCAAATATTTTGGGTATAGTCTTTGCAGCTCCCTTTTAAGGCTAGGGATTAATTTTTAGTATATGTATTATAAATTACAATTTTTCTCCTACAATTACGAATTGTTTGATGTCATATTTTAACCGTATCATCTAAAGAGCTACATACAATCCCTCACATGAGGAGTTTTTCGAAAAATAGTCTTGCTATTGTTTTTGTATCAATTAATTAAGAATATTATGCATTTAATGCACTTGGAAAGAAGCGAACTGCCACCATGAGTGTACCCGTGATGAACCGAATATCGGCGCTATAGGTTCACCATAAGTACACTTACGGTGGCGGCTTTCCCTTTCCCAGGCGCATAAACTGCATCATATTTTCAAATAATTTAAAAGAAGGAGACCATTTTTAGAAAACTCCCTCAGTAATGGAATGAATTTAGCCATTTATATTATGTGGTTAAAATATGATATCAAACAATTAATTATCGTAAGAGAAAAGTTGCAATTTGTAATACATGTACTATAAATCAAACCCTAGGAAGCGCGGTAAGTTCTTGATACCTCTACTCCTTTTCCTTGTCCTTGGCCGGAATAATGTAGTCGCCTGGAGCCGAGAACTTAATCACACAAATAGTTTCTCGAAGTTTTGGAAAACGATGTCAGGCCTCGAGGGTGCAACGGAGACTGCTGCCCAAAATAAAAGTTGCACTTCTATTTTAGGACAATTGACTCTATCTCCCTCGGAGCGATCAGCCGAATAATGTCTGTGAAGATAAGTCATTTACGCGTAATTTGAACATCAAGACAGTATAAGCTATAGGCATTCAGCGTGTGCATGACACATTTTGCACCTATCTCTGGAAACTTCCTGACATAAAATGCGGTCAAGGTATACTAAGGTGGAAATGAAACTGTGCTGGCATGCGAAAATAAAACCTTTGTACCTGAATTAAGCCTTGATGATTGGAGAAAGCAAGACTTTGCTCTTTGAACAAGGACTGTTTGTCTATATTTCTATGAAAGTTTCTGTTCATTTTCTTGCAGAGTAACATGTTGGCAGATGTTTAAACTTTTACTTTCTTTACTTCGCCTTTTAAAATTGAAGCATTTACATGCAATAATAAACTATCCTCACTTCTAATCTTGAAATTCAGGCCAACGGGTCTCGGCCGCCTGTTCCGCAGCTTTACAAACGAACGCTACTTTGGCAATCATCTCGTAATTCCTGACCATTTTTAGGAGAGGATCTGTGAAATTTGCAAAGATATTTGAGCTGTACTTAGAACAATTCAGTTATGATAACACTGGATATACACAAGTTTGCATCCGCCTTAACGGCGTGGGATGTATCATTGCGAAATAAACGAATTGATATCCAAGCTCTTATGCATATGCATAATCTTACGTGTGTTGACATCAAGGCCCACCAGATAGTTCTTCGCCCATAAAATCACCTCAAACAAGTAGAGCGGGACCGGAACGGCAAGCTTGTTAGTCGCAGATACTTTGCTAAACGTCGAAATATTTCAAAAACCAAAACTGTTGGCTTGTACCTGCCTCGGAGAGACTCCTTCACTGATGTTAAATCCTGGATGCGTCTTTGAGACAAGCCCAGGTATGTATAGGTCTCTCCACGGTTCAGATTACTAATAACAGTCATATCCACACTCTCAGGGTCATTGGGAGCGCCAATAATCTTTTATTTTATTAGACGAATCTTGGCAAACTTGTCCAATCAAAAGTCTATACCTATCTTCCCTGTGTACTGCTTGATGATACTTAAAGCACTTCGAAGTTTGCTCTTACCATAAACATAAATCTTTGAGTCATCCATATAAAATACATGAGGAACCTTATGCTCGCGATGATTAGTGTTGCCACAGAAGAAAAGCCAGAAAAATGCCCCTTGGAAGGTCGCGTTATTCGTTCTCACATAGTAATCTTCAGATAATATAGTATATCTAGTTTTCCAAAGGGTGATCAATCTCTCGATGCATCTCACTATGTATGGATGAACCTTCAAGCTTTCCAACATATAAATACTATGTCTATGAGAAGTTAAATGATAAGCTTTCCGGCAGTCAATGTGGGCTATTGACAGCACGCGCTGATCAGCTGCTGCATCCGCGCAGATGTACCTCTCAATTATTAGGTTCTCTTGGCAGCCTGATACACCTTTTTTCGAGCGACGTTGTACGTACATCTCTCTCCACACAGGTTAAATTCTTCGAACAATACTCTATTTATGACAGCTGTAAAGATCATATATAGTGTATTCAAACAAGTTATTGGCCTGTAATTCTCAGGGTTTGACAAGTTTCCTTATTTCTGTATGAGTATAGTCCGTACAAACACCAGGTACTGTGGGAGAGGTGTTTCTGACTTTAAAAATGAGGTTGAATATGTGGGTAGAAGTTCTTGATGCCATCTGATCCTGCAGCGGAAAAGTTCTTCTTACCTCTAAGTGCTTTTTAACCTCTTCTGCAGTAATTGATGGACATTCTTCCTCAGTTTCTATAAGGGTTGCGGCAAAACTCATTGAAGCGTATGATATTATTAGTATCTTTTTTTTAGTCGAGTGATTTCGAGATCTTGTATACCTCTCGCCGAAAGGTTGGTCTTAGGTGAATTTTTACAGACACAGGGTGATCGCTAAAGAGGCACAATGGGTCAGCGAGAAACTATTCATTCTCCCTGAACCATCTCCCCCTCTTCTGTATTCTCTTCTATGCGTCAGATAACATAACAATAACATATATTATATCTATCATACTGCGGCCATTATGCTTTCAGGATCTTTGAGAATTACACAGGAGAAGTTATTTTGGACTTTGGTTTGGAGCTTTTGGATATAAGTGCTGTTGGACAGATTGACACCGAAGAGACCTACCTATATCTAGGCATGCCTGAGAGCCGAATTTAGGACATAACAGCGGTGAATAAAGCTCTCCGAAGCAAATACAAATGTCGGCGTTAAAAAAATATTTGCGATTAGCATATGTATTTGCCACATAGAAGGTGGTTTTCGAAGATTGAAGATGATTGCAAACATTTTTACAAGTCAAGACACAAAGAATGAGCCCATGTAAATTTGATTTTGATATGATGATAATAAGATACCAATAAGATAGTAGCTCTAAGAAAACATTCAGGGGTGGCTCTTGTCACCTCCAAAGCTTGCGGTCGCTGTTTAAGTATAACAGCGCTAAAAGAAGAACTTGAAACTACACCGTAATCGTGATTTTGTACCTACATTATCATCGCGAGAGATTTGAAACTTCGCATTGAATTAGCTTATAACATCCTTATCTCATCAGTCACTTGACTTTGTCAGTGGCTATGATGAGAAACCACGTTCAACTCAGTTTCCTCATTTTATACAATATACTAGGCAGTCTGATAAGTACCTGAAAATTCTAAGAGATGACATTAGTATTCACTAATGTGAACCATTTTCGTCGAGCTTGATCCTTCAAATGACGCCTGTCAAAACTTCAGCCATTTATATTTACGCATTTACAAGTTACAGCACTGAGAAGCGACTAACCTCCGAGTTTTTTTTAATATGGAAAAATCTGAGTTTCGAGTTTTGATCAAACACTACTATCTTCGCAAGAAAATGATATCCGAGACCAAGGCCAAGCTGGATAAGTATTACCCGGACTCTGCACTGTCGATTGGAACGATTCATAAGTGGTTTACCGAGTTTCGTTGTGGCCATACGAGCACAGTTGATGCTGAACATTCTGGGAGCCCAAAAGAGGTCACTACACCAGAAAATGTCGAAAAAATCCACGATATGATGTTGAATGATCCTAAAGTGAAATTGAGAGAAGTCAACGCAACAGGCAAAACAGTGGGTTCCACCGGGCCAAAGTGCTCTGAAGCGTCCAAAAACGCAACAATGCGTCGGAAAGGTTATGGTCTCCGTATTTTGGGATGTACATGGCATAATATTCGTGGACTATCTTGAAAAAGGTAAAACTATAACCGGACCATACTATTCATCATTATTGGACTGATTGAAAATCGAAATCGCCGAAAAACGACCGCATCTGAAGAAGAAAAAACCGCTTTATCATCACGGCAATGCGCCTGTTCATTCATGCTTAGTTGCACAAGCAAAATTGCATGAAATCAGCTTCGAATTGGTTCCTCAGCCACCGTATTCACCAGACCTGGCCCTCAGCGACTATTACTTGTTCCCTAACTTGAAGAGATGGCTCAGCGGTAAGCGTTTTTACTCAAATGAGGAGCTCATAGCTGAAACTGAGGCGAATTTTGGAGACCTTCCGATCGAGTACTTTTCGGACGGTATCAAAAAGTTAGAAAATCGTTGGACTCACTGTATCGACCTAAAAGGAGAGTATGTTGAAAAATAAAACCGACTTTGGCCAAAAAAAAGTCTCCGTGTTTCATTTTTCAGGGACTTATCAGACTGCCTAGTATATATTTTAAATTTGTCATAAGGTCTTAGTTTCTGATACAATTAACATAAAATATAAATTCTGTTTGCACTTTCCTCAACTCATTAGACTTATTTTAATTTTATAAATTAATATCAAACTTTTAGTGTGAATATTTTTCCAGATATAGTAGCGTTTTATTTTACCCGCCTGTTCCGTCGTGCCCCACCTTCCCCTACTCGTAATTTTTTATCTACAACATCATAGCAAGAGATTTCAAACATCGTATTAAATTAACTTATAACATCGTTATATCATCAGTCACTTGACTTAGTCCGTGGCTATGATGAAAAATCGGGTTCACCCGAGAAGAAGGTTGAAAATGTTAAGAGGATTTTTTTGAAATCTTATTTTTAATTTAGTAAACTAAAAATATTGATGATTTAAAATCAGATAGCTGTCTGTATTTGTCTCCCATCTTCTTCTTTTTCATTTCCTAACCTCTTAGCTTTTGCTCACACCTTTTTCTGGCCACATTTCCCTTCCAAAAGTTTTTTGATACAATAAAATAATACAGCGCATCTTTGTATTAAAGAAAAATCTCTTAAATAAAACGTACAGAAACAAAAGCGGAGTGAGCTATAGTGAATTAGTTCCCACCCACCGTTAGCCCCAAAATCAGCGTAATAGAAGAGTTTCACTGTATATCAAACAAATTCCAGCCTAAAACCTTAAGTCTCTAGTTTCTACACACACAAAAAAACACTTTTAAATATTTTTATACTTTCCTTTAAGCCATGCAATCAGAAACGACATTTTTTAAAATTATTTTTTTTTTGTGAATAAACATATACCTTTCTTCTTTTTATTCACCTTTCAGCGAAAACTTGTATGTGTATTATGTGTATTTGGTAAACTTTTTCTCATAAAATTCATTTTCTCTCAATTTAGCAACTCAACATCTCAGCAGCAGGTTTTTATTTATGGTTTAAACTAAAAATTGCACTTTTAAACGTTATTCGCAACTGAACCTGTTTCAGTTGTAGCTTCCTGTCAATTTGAGATAGTAAACTTCCACATTCTGTTTCTCGAAACTAGAATTTTTTTTAATCCTACCTTTCTGGTCTTAATTGAGAAACACTTCAGCTCTTAAGCAAAATTTCGCTTTATCTTTCAATGGTGATTTCGATTTTGTTAGTTATCTAGTTCTTTACTGCAATCCTTCAACTGTGAATATAAATTCTTTCAGAAATGAGTCTTTACTATAACAAATTAAAAATGCAATTCGAAAATCTTACTCATTAACAACATGTAAACGTCCGATTGAAACTTTATACATTTTTCTAACTTTAAAATAACGTCATAATAATATAATCGTAATCAAAGGCTTTTATTAAATTTAAACTATTGTTTTAGTATAAAAACATTAAACACACATAAACTGAAACCAAAATGTCAAAGTAATCAATTTAAAACTGACCTGTTTGATACAGAAGGCATTGAATCGTTAGAATTTCGAAAAGCTTTTAAACTTTGAACGTTACAATTTTAATTATTTTATTTTAAAAAATGTTTAATTTGTGAGACAAATTGTTACATTTTAATATAGAAATAACAATTAAGCACTTATCATTTGAAAGAAAAATTTGAGTAAATTTAAGATATATTAAGGGATTTAGAGTTTCTTAATTTAAATCTAGATTTTTGCAGACTTCAAACAAAGAATTGAAAAGTTTTCTAAAATTTTTATTAAAAAAATCAAATTATTTCTAAAATAGTTTTGAATTAAAAAAAATTTTTACCTACTTCTAAATTTCTTAAGATTTTTCAAAATTTCTAAGGCTTTTCAAGGATATTTAAACTATTTAAAATCAAAATAATATAACTTCTAATTTAAGAAATATTCAGTTACAACAAATTTGTCATTTTTAATGTTTCTAGCTTAAAATTGCTTAAAATAATATAATTTTAAATTTTGTAAAGTTCATTGATTGATTCTTAAATGTAGAGTATTAAAAATAATAGCAAGGACTTATATTTTTGGAATAGAATCTGAATCTTTAAACTCTATACTTTATTAAAGTAAAAAGTTCTAAATTTTGCAGTTTATCTCCATTTCATTTTGAATTCTTCAACTGAAAAGTGTTAGTACCTTTCATTTTTAAGTTTAAATTATTGAGTATTTAAATATAACATTTTTTAATTTAAAAACTTTAAAACTTTAAATTTTAAGAGTTCCACTTTAATCGTTTTAATTTTTAGTTTACTTTTTATTGCTTCAAATGCAAAAATGTTTAGCTTTAGAGTTCGAATTTTATAATTTATTGAGCAGGGACAATGTTTGCGAACCGGAAAATGATTGAAAATTTTTTTCTTCAATTAAAACGGCCAAAAGTGTTTCAAGAACTCTATTCCTCTGGTCTTTACATTCTCATTGAAAGTTCTTTGTACTTTCTAGCATTCTTCCTACTTTTTGAGTATGTATCAGCCAAAGTTTCTAACAACTATACTTTCAATGTATGAAATACGTTTGGCCCTATCCTAGAGTGGTTGACTCGGTCATTAAAAATTTCAACAACTAATTATTTCCGTGTATGGGGTAGTTTTTTAGGATTGACGTTGGTTGCATAGACGTGGGCAGATAGGACGGTGCTCCGTCACTCCGTGTAAAGAATTACCTTTCCCATTGCTATCACATAGACGCAAAGTGGGAGAAAAATCATATTTTTTGGACAAAAATCGACTGATAGTGTGATTCTTAACGGATTTTCCTTTTCCTTTTTTAGAACTGACTGTAAGCCTTCGAGGTATCAAGTTTAACTATGCTATTTTTATTCTGACTAAACGGAAATTTCTTATTTAACAACAAACTTACAACTTTTTCTTGGAAAAAACGCTTCATTTTTTTGCGCAATCAACTTATAATGTTTATCCTAAGACTCCTTGCCATCGCTTTTTTCATAGTGACCAAAAAATGTTAATTATTTAAACAATTTCTATAAAAAAAATGCACATTTTGACCATTATATGATGAAAAGGATTGATTTTTTTGCGGAATCAACTTAAAATGTTTTGCTTAAGATTCGTTGCTATCATATATTTTATAGTGACCAAATAAGGTTAATTCTTTAAACAATTTCTATAAACAAATGCGCATTTTGACCATTTTTTTCATTAATAGGTTTGATTTTTTTTGCGGAATTAATTCGAAACATCTTGAAAAAGAATCCATGCTATCATATTTTTAATAGTGACAAAAAATGATAATTATTTGAACGATTTTCATGAACAAATACACATTTTGACCATTTTTTAATGTATAGGTTTAATTTTTTCGGAATAAATGTGCAATATCTTGAGAAAGAATCCTAGCTGTCATATTTTTTATAGTGACCTGATATTTGACAGCAAGGATTTTTTTTGCCGAAAATGGACAAAAATCTAGTAATCGCTCAATTCTTCATGAATTGTACGATTTTTTTATGTTTGGAAAAACTTCTGGTAGAAGTTCACACGGTGCAAACTTGGTTTTATTCACACAAAAATTGTTGGTTTAAGCTTCAACACATTGGCCATAAAAAAAGATATTTATTAACATAAAAACAACTTGAACTTCAAATGCATGCATCCATGTTCCCGTAAACCCCACATCTATAAACCCCAAAACCAAAAAATCCTGACCCAAAATCAATTAGATTTGAAACAAATAAAATCCACTCGTCTAATAAATCGGTCAAATCTAGAATATATGACTCATACATTTTATAACTCATTAACCTTAAACCTGTAAACTTCTTATGTGGATTTTTTATATAAACATTGTTTAAATAATTAATATGTTTTGTTCACTATGAAAAATATGATAGGAAGGAGTCTTAGGCAAAACATTTCTGGTTGATTCCGCAAGAAAATCAAGAATTTTCATCATAAAATGGTCAAAATGTGCACTTGTTCATAACAATTGTTTGCATAATTAAAATTTTTTGGTCACTATAAAAAACATAATAGCAAGGAGTCTTAGGCTAAACATTTGAAGTTGTTTCCGCAAAAAAAATCAAGCCTTTTCATCCAAGAATGGACAACATGTGCATTGGTTTATAAAAATTGTTTACATAATTGGCAATCATTAGCTATTCTTAACTGATTGTAAGCGCACATCATTATCTGAGATTCTTTATACCAAAGCTATGGGTCAAAATTAGCTAATCATTGTAAATCACGAAAAAATGACTTTTATTAATTAATTTCTTTATAAACTTTTTTAATGAATTTAAAAGTCTTAGAAGAAATGGTATCATGGCAAAGTTTAGCAACAAAAAGTTGTAAGTTTGTTGTTAAATAACAAATTTCCTTTAATTAAAAATAAAAATTGCGCAAATAAATGTTACACCTGGTAGCCTTATGGTCAATTAAAAAAAAATAAATAAAATCCGTTAAGAATTGCACAGTCTGTGGATATTTGTCCGAAAAATGTACTTTTTCTCCCACTGTGCGACGTGTCATGTCCAGCAGGGAATATCCATTAGACAGCAATTTTGCAGATACCCATTTCACTGTACCCACTTCTTATCTTCGAGGAGTTATTCAGTCATCCATGAGTTATATGCAGGTTTACTGCATTTGCCTAAATCATTGTTTTTGAAAATTATTAGCCATATTTTAATATTTTCATAAATGTCACTGGAATTTTAAAATGTAATGCAATTGAAAGAATTTCGGTTTTATAGCCAAGACGCTTAGCCAACGCTGTGGGCGTGAATAATGTAAACATATGTGTTACATCATATTGTCATCTCGCATGCTATGCATAGCTCTTGACATTGAAACATACGATACGTATTATTTAATAAGACACCTTCGCTTTAAAGTCCCGTGAAACCAAAACATATACGATAAAGTTTCCCATAAAAGTTCAGGCTCGTTGAGTACGTATAGCATAGTTGGCACCCAATGAATCGACAGCCCACATGATTTATTATACATATACGCAAAGAGAATTTATTTGAATATTACATGCATAGTCTACTAGTTGAATTCGCTGGAGTTTCATTACATATTCGTTAATTCAAATTTCTCCAATTTGAAGGTTGGTATATTTTTGTATTTCCCTATTCTCAGTTAGTCATTTTTTCATTGTCAGACTCATAAATTCATTATTGAGCAATAAACTTAAGATATGCTCAGGAGGGATAACTACTAAATGTAAGCTTTCGTTACACTTTCATGTTTCAGGAATTATCACGTTGCAGTTATAGAAACTTATGTGAAATTCAATAATCAAATAGTTACAGCTACTAGCTAGTATTAACGATATTTCCGTACATTTCGTTCATAAGTTTCGTTGGCATAATAAAAAAGTCAACATGTGAGATTCCGCGAAGAACCATATGTAGAAATCTTCTCATTTCTCCCCATTTCAAATATGGTGGTGGTCGGAATCTCACTAGAACAACTGGAACATAAGCTCTAGTCATGACCCTTTAAGGCGCTTCAAACGGCTATCAAATTCGCTAGGGGAAAACTAAATCTAGACGGTTAACTTGCTGAACGCCATATTTTAAGCACATAATCTCAAGACAATTATGTCGAACCGTTCAGCTCGCTTTTTCCCGAAAATGTTCTTGTTGTTGCTGTTTTTTTGTAATTGAAAGTGAAGAGTATTTTTCTCGCTTGAGACTGGCGCGCTGTGTGCAGTAACACGGTAGTGCGGGGGACTCGAATGTCTTCCCAAGTCAGTATTTTTGGAATCCACATATCTAAAACAGGTTTTTACGATCGAGTAAATAAGTATAATATAATTTTTTTGATTTCTTCATACAATTTTCGCTAAGAAATGACTGCATTCGTACGTGCATTCATTAGAAATTAATGACTTACGAAAAGAAATGTATTAGCAACAACAAATTTTTGAACTGTGAAGCGTAAAGAAAACGAAAATTTTAATTTACCATTTTCAAAATTTCAAAGATGTTAAATTTTTAACGTTTACAGTTTAAAGTTGTACAAATGTTCCGCATCGAGGCAAAAAATCATTGATGTAATAAACAAAAAAAATTGTTATTCATAAATTAGCGATCAAAAGTGAGATCTACTTTATTTGCCACATTTGAATACACTTAAGTAATGTTTTTAGGAGAAGATAAACACAAAATATTGTTCACTAAAAATTTTTAACCTGCCCCCCCCCCCCCTGCATAGCCCCAAATATGACTCAAGAATAAAAAGAAACATTTTTACGTATTTTTGTTAATTTTTAGCAATTTCTGTCATCATTTTCATACAAATAATTACCATTGGACAATTTGAATATTTCTCATGACTTTTTAAACAATGTTAATTGTTTAAATGGATGTAAATTATTAAAATAACTATTAAGTCCAAAAAATATAAAGATTAATCGTATGTTCTCATTAAAATGTACGAGGGTAGTTCAATAAGTCCTTAGAATGAAGTATAAAAACAATTTTTTTTGGGTACATTTTTTTTTATTTTTCAACATAATCTCCTTGGAGCTCTATACACTTGGTCAATCGCTTTTCAAGTTTTTTTAATCCTTCAGAAAAGTGCGTTTTCGGAAGTTCTTCAAAATAAGCACTTACAGAGGCAATGACGTCTTCGTTGTCTGGAAATCTCTGTCCACCGAACCATTTTTTCAAGTTTGGAAATAAGAAAAAGTCACTGGGGCTAAATCTGGTGAATACGGTGGGTGTTCGACCAATTCGAATTTCAGTTCTTCAATTTTAGCCGTTGAAACGAAGCATGTGTGAACTCGGGCGTTGTCTTGATGAAAGAGAATTTTTTTTCTCGCCAAATGTGGTCGTTTTTTTTAATTTCTTCTTTCAACTGCTCTAATAATGATGCATAATATTCACCAGTGATTGTTTCACCCTTTTCCAAGTAGTCAATAAGTACAATTCCACGTGCATCCCAAAAAACTGTAGCCATAACCTTACCAGCTGACTTTACGGTCTTTGCCTTCTTTGGAGCTGGTTCGCTTGTGGAAATCCACTGTTTGGATTGTTCCTTTGTCTCAGGAGTGTAATGGGGTATCCACGTTTCATCCACAGTCACAAATCGACGAAAAAATTCCTCACGATTCCGACTTATGCGCGCCAAAAGAGCCTCAGAGGCGACCAATCTATTGCGTTTATTCTCA
>NC_046662.1:101240365-101254087 GCF_010883055.1 Belonocnema kinseyi
CTACGGGCCTTCCTGAACATGGTTCGTCACTTATTGATGTACGACCACGCTTAAATTCATTTACCCAGTTATAAACCGTTGCTAAGGCAGGGGCAGATGTGCATTTTTCTTAATGAACAATTTTCTTTTCAATTGGTTATAAAAACACGTAAACTCAGAAGATGTGGACTGTGACTGCACCATATATCTAGTCGGGAGTGGTGCTGACTGAAAACACATGATTTGGAGCGATTCGCGCGCCATCTGTTGGTCATTCTAAGGAATTATTGAACTACCCTCGTAATATTTGGTAATTGCTTGGAATATTACATTTTGTTTAAGACATTATTTTATTATTTAAATAAATAATTATTGTCTATTTACAAAATTTCTAAAAATTAAATCGGAGATGTCCAATTTTTCTCAAATTGGTATCTGCAACTACTTTTTCTCAAATAATTACATAATTTTGATACATTTCTTCTAATTTTTAACAAATCTCTATTTCTTAAAACAATTTTTATTTGCTCTTGCTGTTTTTATATTCTCATTTATGACAGTGTAATGTAATCATCCAAATTTTCGATCTCTGGTTTTTAACGAATCTTTACGTTTCGGCATCCATAGAATCTTAAAATCATAACATTTTTTCGGTGTGTGTTTGCATGTCTTTCTGCCTGTATGTCTGTGTACGCTATCTTATGAAGGAATTGTCCAATCGGGTCAGCCTTTGATACATATCTTATGATTTCAAAAATAAAGTTTAAGTTCGTTAAGAAGATATTGCCAATCAAGATAAAAAATTTATAGCATTTTTAAAATTTGGAATTGTTTTTCAAATTTTTCAAATTTGTTGTCGAAGTTTCTTATAGATGGGTAGAAGACTCGCAAATTACATAGGACCGCAAAATGGTTTTGGGGGTCTCCTGCGATTCTAGTAGGTAAACTATATGTTTTTGGGGTCGCTGAACACGAATCCATTAGCAGAATTGAGCCATCACCCACAAACCCGAAAACCACAAAACCAACAAACCCCAAATCCACAAATCCACAAACCTCAAACCAACCAACCTCAATTCCACAAACCCAAATACCTCACATCTTATACATAGGGCGCCACGAAAGTTTTGTATTACAGACGATCCTTTTATAGTTTTTCGAAGTACTTTCCGCTTCAGTGAATACACTTTTCCATTCGTCGAACCCAGTCATCGAACCAACCCTGCCACTTTTCTTCTGGAAGATCTGCACACGCGATTTTAGTTGTTTTTTTTACTTCTGGAAACAAACCAAAGTCACAGAGAACAAGATCTGGACTGTAAGGAAGGTGATCTAGAATAGTCAGTCTATATTTTACAAAAAAAGCTACTGCGACCTTCGCTCTGTAAGCCGGTGCATTGTCGCGGTTGGTTTATAAATTGGGGTAAACCTACCTGAGTGTACCAGGAAGAGGTGACTGTACGTTGGTTTTCCAGCACGACCCTATCCACAATGCCGCCTTTCCAAAAGAATACTGCAATAATTCTTTTGTTTATAGATCGAGACTTCCGCACCTCCACTGGAGCATCCTCATTCTCAAAGAGCCAGATATTGTTTTTTGATTTTGTTCAAACGTCGTAATAATACAGCCAGGTTTCGTCGCCTGTTATAATACTATTTGCATCCCGAGAAGATGTCGATTCAGATCTTTTTAGCATTTTTTGGCACCACTTTACTCTCGCTGCCATTTTCTCCTCGGTCAAAGCATGTGGTACCCATAGAGTACAAACCTTCCTAACATGTAAATATTCATGCAGAATTCGATGGACTGCTGGTGCACTGATGTATAAAATTAGCTCTATCTGCCGGTACGTGATTCTTCTATTATCATTCAGTAGATTATTCACAGACGCAAAATTTTCCGGTGTCACCACTTCCTGCGGTCGACCTGAGCGCGAGTCATCCGCGAGACCCAAATTTCCCCTTTCGAACTGTTTGTACCATCGGAAAATTGTTGTGCGATGTGGACAGTCTTTACTCAATACCGGAGACATTACTCAAACTTTCCACTAATACCTAATTTTTGACGCTCTTTCTAATAACGCAAGGATCATCTCTCTTTTTCCAATAGGTTTCGCGTATTGCAAAACTTTGGTAGCGCCCTACGTAATACCAATTGAGAAATTGGTATAATTTGGGGTTTGTTAGTTTGGGGTTTGTGGTTTTGTGAGTTTGGAGATGGTGGGTTTGGAATGGTTGGTTTGGGGTTTGGGATTTGTGGGTCAAGGTCTTGTTAATTTGAGGTTTGTATATTTGGAGACGAAATTTATGCAGAAATTCCATGTTTTTAACCATTTTTTAAATTTCACTGAAAATCCTGACGTGCTGGCTCAATTCTGCGAATGAATTCGTGTTCAGTGACCACAAAAACATCAAGTATACCTACTAGAATCTCAGGAAACTCCCAAAACTTTTTTGTGACTTGAAAATTTTCCTAATAGCATTTTTACATTCGATGAAACTTCAAAAAGTTATATGCTTTTCAACCTTTTAAAAATTTTCAAAAAAAGGAACAAAATTTTTTCAATAGGTTAAGAAATAACAATCCAAATTTCTACTAGATATAAAATATATTTACTTTGAAACTATTCTCATGAAATTTCTTAATTAGACAAAAATTCCAAAAGCTGGATTATTTTCAAAAATATGAAATGTTTGTTTTTAACAGATCTGTAAGTGTGAAGCCTTGTTTTCAATAGATTTGAAAAAGATTTACAAATTATATTGCTAAAGTTTTTCAATTGAATACAAATTATCGAGCGCAAAGCGCGAGTTTCATAATGAGAATGTAATCGTCAAAACCGTATGTGCTTGAGTACCTTCTTTAAAAAAAATCGAAAAAAATTGCAGCTACAATTTATGGCTGCAATTCCTTAGTAGTTTAAATCCTTGTTTTCGATCTAAATTATCATATTTATGATATTTATAAAAATGTAGTTGAAGTTTACACATTAAACGTACGAAAACGAGCGCGAAGCGCCGCGCGTGGAGCGCAATGATAATGTTTTTTTTCTTATTTACTGGGTCGTAGAAACCTGTTTTAGATATGTCGATTCCAAAAATACTGATTCGGGAAGACAGTCGAACCACCAGCTTTCTGCTCTTGCCACTCGCCATCACTATACTACCGTGTTACTGTATAGCTCGCGCGACTTTCAAGCGAGAAAATACACTGCATTCTCATTTACAAAAAACAACAAAAAAAGGACATTTTCGGGAAAATCGAGCAAAATGGTTCGGCATTATTGCCTTTAGATTATGTGCATAAAATATGGCAATCATCAACTCAACCGTTTAGATTTAGTTTGCTCCTAGCGAATTTTTACAATCGTTCGAAGTGCCTCATAGCCCGTAAGCCCACAATGTAAATGGCAACGTAATACGGATAAAGTCAATTTTCACCTGAGATGTTAGTCTCATAATGAGGAACGTAAAAATGGTTGCCTTACAGGTCCGAGTGGATGCATTTAGCTGTGGTGACCCGGCAAAGGTTTTAATTTTTATAGTTAACGTGACTCGGATAAGGTTGAAAATTGGTGTTTGGCGGCTTCAAAGTCGCCGGAAGTCCGAGTGAAATTTCTTGAAATTGATTTTACAGCAAAAAATTTTTTTAATCGCTGTTTTCTCCAAATGTATCAATTAGATCAAAAAATGATATAATAATGAAAATATGTATTTTTGCGAGTGGGCCAACTTTTGTTTAAATCTTTTACCTGTAAAATCAATGTCAAGAAATTTCACTTTTGAAACCAGGTAAGTGTCTGACAATGCGCAGGTGATATTTCTAAAGTCATCCCCTATCAGGTACACCAATTTTCAACCTTATCCGAGTCACGTTACTTCACTGTCAAAATGAGAACTTTGCTAGGTCGCCACCAATAAACGCATCCACTCCGACTTGTACGGCACCCATTATTACATTCCTCATCAATCAAAATTAAAGAATTAATAGATTTTAGTTTTTTCAATTATTTATAATTATGACTTCAAATATTAAAGTGGGACGATGGTCGTGGGGGTTAAGGCGTTGGCTTTGGACCCACTCCTTCAAGTTGCGGGTTCGATTCCCGCCTCGTACTCTGGAAAAGTCTCGACGACCCATGCGGTGAACACTAGCCTAGCAAGGGAGTTGTTCATCTCCGGAGACTCGCGGGACCAGTACCTCCGGAGAAAAAGGGTTTCTCTAAGTACTTAAGGCTGTTGCTCTTGGTGGTTCGGAACCCACCTTAAACTGTAGCTCCCCCTTACACCACCAAGTAAGTGTGTGGGGGGTGTGTAACAGAATAGAGAAGAAGGTTTAAGAAAAATGTAAACCCTAAGGGGACACATTAGAAGCTTCAATTCCGACTTCGAATATTATTTCAGTCTAAAAAAATTGTATTTTTGACCCATTCAATTTGAAATTTATTAATTGAAAAAAAATATCTTTAATTATTAGCAATATTTGACCGTTCATTTAAACCAATCCATTAAAATCAACTATAAAAAACTATACAAATTTTAACAGAATGCTTCGAAATAGAAAGCCTTGAATTGTTCAAATTGTAATGAGCTAAGTTTTAACTTTGAACGCTACAATTTTAATTTAAAAAAAGATTCAAAATTAATTTAAAACTTGAAATTATTGTAAATGATTTGAAACACGATGTAGATTTTTGCAGATTTAAAACCAAATTAAACTTGTCGAGTATTTTAAATTATTTAAAAAGAATAAAAAAATTGTTGTGATTGCTAAGAAAATTTAAAATTATTTTTTATTTTGAAAAATTAATTTTAAGTGAGTATTTGAAAAGATTTTAAAAATTAAAAAAAAGTAGCAGAACGATTTTAAGGCAATTTTTTTATTTTGCAGTTTTTTTAATGTTAGGAAAAAATATAATTAACAAAATATATCAATTTTCAACCCAAACTTTTACTTTTTAACAAAATAAATTAATTTTCTATCAAATAAATAGTGTTTTAAATAATACAATGTACAGGATAAAGTTTCAACCAAAAATGGAATAGTTAAATTTCCACATAAAAATGATTAATTTTTAATCAATCCTAAAATAGTTACATTTTCAGATAAAGAAAAATAATTTTTGACAGAAAAAATGAATTTTCAAACAAACTTGTTAAACAAAATACATGAATTTTCAACGAAATTATTTAATTTTAAAGTCAAAAAGACGAGTTATCTACAAAAAGTTGAATTTTTTAAGCGAAAAATATAAGTTTTCAATCCAAGAGTTAAACTTTCAACCAAATAGTTAAATTTTCAACCATAACTATAGAACGTTGTTAAAAAAGGCGTATTTTTTTACAAAGTAGTTCAACTCTTAGTGAAATAATCGACTTTTAAACCCAAGAATATGTACAGTTGATATTTCAACCGAACCATTGCATTTTTAACCAAAAAAATGATAGTTGAATTTTCAACTATAATTATGAATCCTTAATAAGAAAAAATTCATTTTTTACTGAGTAATTCAACTTTAAATGAATAATCGAATTTTCCACCCAAAAATTATTATTTTAATTTTTAACAATATAGTTGCATTTACAACAAAACGACTTTGCAACCAACAAATATTTACAGTTGACATTTCAACCGAAAAATGTAATTTTTAACCAAAAAGTATAAATTTTCCATAAAAAATTTAATTTATACAAAGAAAGACGAATTTTTAACAAAATACATAATTTTTTCAACCAAAAATGGTATAGATTAATCGTCAGTTTCAAACATGTATTTTCAACTACACATGGAACATATTTTTATCAGAATAGTTAAATTTTCAACGAAAGAGATGAACCTTCAAATAAAAAAATTAATAAATTTTAACAAAGTAGTTGAACTTTTGATAGAAAAGAGGACTTTTTTTAACAAAATAGTTACATTTTCAGCAAAAGAATTAATTTTTCAACCAAGTAATTGAGTTTTTAATCAAACGAGATTTCGACAATGTTGTAAATATTTGAATTTTAATAACTGATAAAATGATAACGTGAATTATCAGTAAATTGTCCAAGTTTTTCTTTAGTGTGTGATATTGTTTAAACTAAAAAGAAAAATTTGTATTATAAATCTATCTGTGTTGCCTATCTATAAATATTTATATCAATAGTTTAAAAGAAAAACACTTGAAAGAAATATGTGGGTAATTTCTTCACAACACACCTTATCGTTTTCTTAAACAGATCATGTAACTATTATTACTATGAAATTAGAATTTAAAAAATCTTAATTACACTTAAATTACTAAATTGGAAGGAAAGGTTATGTAATAAAAGAAAAAGAACAATTTTGAGCCGTATATATAAATAAATATATTGGCTCGGTGGAAAAAGCCTGAAAGGCATAAACAACCACCAAAAAGGACCTACAAAAAAATTTGGGAATAAAAAATTAAAAAGAAGTGCCCCTCGCCTCTAACAAATTATAAATAAATAAAATCATTTTATGTCATATAAACATAAACATTTAAACACCAAATACACAGCCACACAAAAAAAAGTGTGCGGATCTGGTAACAAGACACATGTATTCCTATTGATTTTGGGGCGCTGAATTCAAATTCGGTATCAAAAATCACCCATCACGTCATGGTTGAGCCATAACCTCAGAAAATGACGAAAAATCATGCAATGAGGCAAATAAATTTCAAAATAATGCCAGTGATGCAAATTTTCACGTCAAAAACATGTCGGCAACTGTGAAGGATCAACCCTTGCCTGATATCAACTTATTTAACATAACTTTACCCAACATAACCTGACCTCACCAAACCTGAATTAACAGAAATTTATTGAACTACACGTAAAGCTCTGGAAGCATATTTTCCAAGTAGAAAATGTGTGCTACATCAAATGGGTCACCTTGAGCCTAACCTAGAAATAAATCTAACCTAGCCTAACCTAACCTAACCTCACGAAACACAATTAAACTGATTGTGTTGTCCCGAAGCCCGTGAAGTTGGCACCCCAACTCTAAAATATCATATTTTTTTGTATGGAATCGTTTGGTGGTCGTTTGGTGGTGTTTGGTGGTCAACTTTGAAGGTTTGGTGGTAAAAATTGAAAAAGTTATTGATTTTTCAAATTTGGGGTGCCAACTTCACGGTGGTACATCACTTTTTAATATTTTCAAAAAATTCTCTTTGGTATCGTTTGGTGGTCGTTTGGTGGTGTTTGGTAGTCGACCGTGAACGTTTGGTGGTCAAAATAAAAAAAGTTATCGAGTTTTCAAAATTGGTGCGTCAACTTCCGTTAGCACCCCACTCCAATTTTCTGTTTTAATTCCTTATGACATCGTTTGGTGGTCGTTTGTTGGTGTTTGGTAGTGACTTCTGAACGTTTGGTGGTCGAAATTACATGTGGCTCGTGATGGGACCCTGCGCATGCTTATGCGCATGTGTGATTGGTGCGAACTTTGAATTTGAAAATGCTTTTTTTCAATTTGAACGCTGTTTGGCAAGTATAATTGTACATAATTGTAGTTTTTAAGTTTTTCAACATTATAGATTTTATTATTTTTAAAATCTGAACTCTCTTATCATTTTATATTTTAAGTTTTTCGACTTCTAATTACAAGGTAATCTTTGGAAATTGACTCAAAGTCCTGGTCCGGAAAATTCATTAAGGCAATGTACATTGAAATAAGTTCCTTTACTGTAAACTAAATCAAACAATACTTAAAAAGACAACTGTAACAGAACCATAATTCAGTATCAATTCAGTATCGTGTTCGGTCTTTGTATTTTTCCCACATTTGTTCACCTTTTGCAATACATTTTATTCTCAGCTACCTTCAAAAACGTATCATTTCAATCAATTTATATTATTAAAATTTATAATATGCATTGGCATTGTTTATTCTCAGCTACCTCTAAAAATGTATCATTTCAATCAATTTGTAATATTAAAATTCATAATATTTATTAGTATGAAACATAAGTATTTTTATTGCTTTGTTTTTTATATTTTTTTTTAATCTTGTTTTTTGAAAATTGAAAGAAAATCTACTCATTCTGTCTCGAAATTATTTTACAAAACTTGTAGATCGTTTTTGGGTGAACAAATTTGTTCTATTAATTTTTTTAATACCTTGTTTC
Organism: Belonocnema kinseyi; assembly: GCF_010883055.1. Classification (NCBI taxonomy): domain Eukaryota; kingdom Metazoa; phylum Arthropoda; class Insecta; order Hymenoptera; family Cynipidae; genus Belonocnema; species Belonocnema kinseyi. The sequence goes on from NC_046662.1 coordinate 101,248,480, forward strand.
GTTTTCCAAAAAATCTTATTTTTTTTATTTTTAATGTTATTTTTAAGATTATTAATATTATTTTATTAATTATTTCTTGATAATTAATATTAATTTTTAATGTGATTTAAGTTTTCTACGTGCCCTATCAAAATATTATTCATTACACATTTTTAACTCTTTTTTTGGATGAACAACTTTTGTCAATCCATTTTTTTAATAGTTTGTGTCGTTTGTTCAAAAATAGAATCGTTTAATTTTTATTTTGGGTTTTTACGTATAAAACAAAAACCACGCATCCTATCAAACAAGTATTTAAAACAAATTTGTAGTTCTTTTTTGGTTGAACACCTTTTGTCTCATTATTTTTTATGTGGCTTGTGTCGTTTGTGTCGTTTTGTGTCGTTTGTGACGTTTATACTAAGTTCCTCTAAATTTTATAAAAGGTTATTAAAGAATAGTGACAGAAATTAGAATTGAAGAATTAGCTATGAACTGAAGTTCCTGGATGGTAAATAATAATAATCTTTTAAATTTGGTTTGTATTTTTTTGGGGCCATTCTGAAAATTTTGACAATAATTCTAAATTCAGACAAATTCTCTTCATCTAAAAAACTCATAAAGTGTACTGTAAATTTTTATTTGAAGATTTCTTGAAGAATTCTACACTATCATGTGGAAATATGTAATATTTTTAGGACATGCAGTTTCAAAATTTCGTATCCTTAATAAATATTTATCTGAAATCCGTTATTTTTTTCCTGATGTAATATAAATATTGATTCTAAACAGTTTGTGTAAGTGTATTTCTGAAAAAGTTCATGAAAAAATATATATTTCATTCTTGAAGGATAAAAACTTATTAGCTTCTCATTGCAAATATTTTCGCTGCAGAACAGAGAAATCTGATAACTCTATATGAAACTACTATCAGAAAGCGTTTAAACAATTCTTAATTTTTTTTCATATTGATACTGAATTATGGTTCTGTTACAGTTGTCTTTTTAAGTATTGTTTGATTTAGTTTACAGTAAAGGAACTTATTTCAATGTACATTGTCTTAATGAATTTTCCGGACCAGGACTTTGAGTTAATTTCCAAAGATTACCTTGTAATTAAAAGTCGAAAGACTTAAAATATAAAATGATAAGAGAGTTCAGATTTCAAAAATAATAAAACCTATAATGTTCGAAAACTTAAAAACTACAATTATGTAGAATTATACTTGCTAAAGAGCGTTCACATTGAAAAAGAGCATTTTCAAATTCAAATTTCGCACCAATCACACATGCGCATAAGCATGCGCAGAGACCCATCACGGGCCACATGTATTTCCTAAAAGATCCGATATATCCTGTAATTTCGACCACCAAACGTTCAGAAATCACAACTAAACACCAACAAACGACCACCAAACGATGTCATAGGGAATTAAAAAAGAAAATTGAAGTGGGGTGCTAACGGAACTTGATACACCAATTTTGAAAACTCGATAACTTTTTTTATTTTGACCACCAAACGTTCACGGTCGACTACCAAATACCACCAAACGACCACCAAACGATACCAAAAAGAATTTTTTGAAAATATTAAAAAGTGCTGTGCCACCGTGAAGTTGGCACCCCAAATTTAAAAAATCAATAACTTTTTCAATTTTGACCACCAAACTTTCAAAGTTGACCACCAAATACCACCAAACAACCACCAAACGATTCCATATAAAAAAAATCTGATATTTTAGAGTTGGGGTGCCAACTTCACGGGCTTGTTGTCCCGTTGTGTTTGCGGCACCGTTTGAATCAGCTTGGGCTTAACCTGCGAAGAGGTCAAACCTATCCTAACTTAAAAAAACCTGACCTAACCTAACATAACCTAACTTAACTTCACGTAACACAATTAAACTCGTTGTGTTGTCCCGTTGTGTTTGCGGTACCGTTTCATTCAGCTTCGGCTTAACCTACATAGATGTTTAACCTATCCTAACCTAACAAAATCTGACCTAACCTAACCTAGCTGAATGATATTCAACCACACGTGTAGCTATGTAAGCGTACGGTTCTCAGTCTTAAATGTGTGCTATATTCAATAGGTTAACTCGATCTTAACCTACAAATGAATCTAACCTAACAGAACCTAACGAAATTTTGCTTAACGCAATATAACTTAACTTTAAGTTACAGTTCTACATTTTAATTGATACAAGCATTGTCAGGTTAATTGAAATGGGGTCAATTCGACTTATAGTTTTAAGTTTCTTCAAATGAGTAATGTGCGTCTAAATTTTTTACCACCTGTACTACAATGAAATGAATTCTATTGTGTTACAACGGGACAACACAATGAGTTTAATTGTGCTACGTGAAGTTATATTAGGTTAGGTCAGGTTTTTTTAGGTTAGGATAGGTTTGACCTCTTTGCAGGTTAAGCCCAAGCTGATTCAAACGGTACCGCAAACACAACGGGACAACACAATCAGTTTAATTGTGTTTCGTGAGGTTAGGTTAGGTTAGGCTAGGTTAGATTTATTTCTAGGTTAGGCTCGAGTTGACTTATTCGATGTAGCACACATTTGATACTGGGAAAATACGCTTCCAGAGCTTTACGTGTAGTTCAATAAATTTCTGTTAATTCAGGTTAGGTAAGGTCAGGTTCTGTTGGGTAAAGTTATGTTAAATAAGTTGATATCAGGCAAGGGTTGATCCTTCACAGTTGTCGACCTGTTTTTGAAGTGGAAATTTGCATCACTGGCATTGTCTTGAAATTCATTTGCCTCAGTGCATGATTTTTCGTAATTTTTTCAGGTTATGGCTCAACCATGACGTGATGGGTGATTTTTGATACCGAATTTGAATTCAGAGCCCCAAAATCCATAGGAATACGTGTGTCTTGTTACCAGATCCGCACACTTTTTTTTTGTGGCTGTGTTATTTGATAGGAAATTAATTTATTTTGTTAAAAAGTAAACTTTTGCGCTGAAAATTGATATATTTTGTTAATTAGATTTTTTCCTAACATTAAAAAAACTGCAAAATAAAAAAATTGCCTTAAAATCGTCCTGATTCTGTTTTTCTTTATTTTTAAAATCTTTTCAAATACAAGCTTCAAATTAATTTTTCAAATTAAAAAATCATTTTCAATTTTCTTAGCAATCACAACAATTTTTTTTATTTTTAAAAATATTTTACAATACTCAAAAAGCTTAATTTGTTTTAAAATCTAGAAAAATCTACATCGTGTTTCAAATCATTTGAAATAATTTCAAGTTTTAAATTAATTTTGAATCTTTTTTTAAATTAAAATTGTAGCGTTCAAAGTTAAAATTTAGCGCATTACAATTTTAACAATTCAAGGCTTTCTAATATGAAGCATTCTGTTCAAATTTGTATAGTTTTTAATTGATGTTTTAACTAGTAAAATTTACAAGATAAAATTTCAACCAAAAATGGAATAGTTCAATTTACAAATAAAAACTGTGATAAAAAATTGAATTGAACAAGTAAAAAAAACAAATTCTCAACAAAATTGTTAAGTTTTCATGGGAAAAGCTGAATTTTCGACCAAGAAGATTAATGTTCTATAAAAAAAGACAAATAACAAAATACATGAATTTTCAACGTAATTATTTAATTTTAAAGTCGAAAGAATTAAACTTTCAAACAAATAGTTAAATTTTTTAAATTTTCAGTTTCAAAAATGTATTTTCACCGAAAGAGATGAATCTTAAAATAAATAAATTTTAACAAAGTAGTTGAACTCTTGATAGAAAAGAGGATTTTTCTACAAAATAGTTACATTTTCAACAAAATAATTGAGTTTTTATCCAAACGAGACGAATTCCAAAATCGCAAATTTCTTTCATTTCTTTTCAATGCGGATTAAGATATAAATAAGACTATTATAATATAACACGATTATAATATTATCATGTCCGAGGAGAAATGGAGGAAGGGAACGAGATAACAAGAAAAGAAGTGGATGAAGCAATAAATAGGTTAAAAAGAAACAAGGCGACGGGAGAAGATGGGATGGAGAACGAAGCGATGAAGTTTGGAGGAGAAGGGATTAGGGATGGGATGTGGAAGATCTGCAACAAGGAATGGAAAGGGGAAGGTTGGCCGGAAGAGTGGACGACGGGACTCGTGGTACCGCTTGTCAAGAAAGGGGAAGGAAAGAAGGTAGAGGAATACAGAGCGATCACTCTCATCTCAGTCGGCTATAAAATATATGCAGAAATCTTAAGAAACAGGTTGGAGAGCCAGGTAGAACAAAAAGAAAGTATCCCACATAATCAGACGGGCTTTAGAAAAGGAATGGGAACTATAGACAACATCTACGTACTTAACTATTTAGTTAACAGAAATTGGGGGAGAAAGCAAGGGAGACTAGTCGCTTTGTTCGTAGATTTCAAAGCAGCGTTTGACTCAGGGAATAGAAAAGTACTATGGCAGGCAATGAAAGAGAGGGGTGTAGAGGAAAAGTTAGTGGAGAGGATAAAGGAAATTTTTACTGAAACCAGGATTAGGGTGAAAATAGGAAAGAAAAAAGGGCAGGTTTTCTGGACAAGCCCCTGGAAACTCGCTCACTTTAGGAATTAATATCACTACTGTTACTATTGCTTATCCTGCGTAATGCGAAAGAGTAGAATATAAGTAGTAGTTAAGTTAGACTAAGGATGGAATTGTAAATATATGTACAGGGAGCGGTGGCCCTCAAACCCGTATAAGGGAGAGATTAAATACATACATACATATATATATATATATATATATATATATATTATGTGTTGCCCTCATAACACCTGATAAAAAATGCCCACCCATCACTACCGAGGGGGTGAAAAAAGTATTAAGAGGGATGAAGAACTATTCCTCACCGGGACCAGATTGTATCAAAACCTTCTGGTGGAAGAAGTTTTCTTCAACCCATCATCTTTTGGCCCGTATTTTCTCCTCATATTTGAATTCGGAAGAGCCGATTCCAGAGCAGTTGGTGGAAGGGCGCACAATACTCCTGCCGAAAATAGGCAGCTTAGCTGACCCGAAGAACTACAGGCCAATAAATTGTCTGAACACGCTTTATAAGATATTCACAGCTATCCTAAATGATAGGATTGTTCGGGCAATTGAACCTGTGTGGCAAGAAATTTATGAACAACGAGGCTCAAAGAAAAGCGTAGCCGGATGTCGGGAGAACCTGCTCATCGATAGATGTGTCTGCAAAGATGCAGCATTCTACCAACGTGACCTATCGATGGCCTGGATTGATTATAGGAAAGCTTTCGATTCTACATCCCATAGATTTATCATCTGTCTTTTGGAAACCTTGAAGGTTCATCCGCAAATAGTTGGGTGCATAGAGAGATTGATGCCGCTTTGAAAAACCATATTTACTATCTCATCTGGCAAAAATCGTGTGACAACTAACAAGGTCACGTTTCGGAGAGGTGTCTTTCAGGGCGACAACATGAGCCCACTCCTCTTTTGCCTTACATTATTGCCACTATCTCTAGCACTACGCCATTCCGACGGGTACAAGGTCACTCATGTATTTTACATGGACGATCTTAAGATCTATGCTAAAAACAGAGAGCAACTGCATCTAGCTCTGGGGATTGTCGAACGATATACTA
>NC_046662.1:101254187-101262238 GCF_010883055.1 Belonocnema kinseyi
GAGGGCAGCACCTCGATAGGACAGAAAATGTGATGTCCTATATATATAATTCCCCACTCTGACGCCCCGTACCGCATCTACGTTTATAATATCTTTGCTTGGTGTCTTTGGGAAATTTTTCCTAAATCTTTGTTTGCGAAATCTTTTAAATTCGTTGAAAGTCTAGAATTATTTGAAATCTATAATTAGTAAAAAAATCTTTTAAAATCTTTTTAAACCTTTTCAAATCTTTTAAATGTTTTAAAATCTTTGAAATCTGGTGTCCTGTAACCTTTTCAAAATCTTTGAAACCCTTTACATCTTTTAAAAGTATAGAAATCTTTGTGAAATTGTTATAAAATATTTCAAATCTGATATACACTTCTTTATAAAATGTTCAAAATCCTTTTAAATATTTTTAAATCTTTGAAACATTTTGAAATCTTTAGTAATGTTTTGTAATATGGTATACTTTAACATTCTATAGTAGCTGAGACGAAATTTTCAAGGTCGCTGGGAACCCAGCTTATAAGAATAATTCACTGCTTCTTACCTCTCATCATTTGAATCTCAGATTCATCGTTGCAATTTTTATAATCATACGGATTACAATTTTCGTTTCAGTTAGTCAAAAGCTTTTGATTCCCATATTTAATTCAATAAGTAAAACAACAGATTTTATCACCAATTAATTACGTACAACCTGCAGATATTCATTTTATTTCATTAATTAAGTTCGAAAAAACAAAACGATTTTGACACTTGTCAAACGTCAAATATCACTCACGTACCGTTACATTAGTCAAAATCAACTCTAATTGTGTAGAAAGTACTTAATGCTCATCCTGAATGCATTTGTGAACAATTTTAATGTTGTGTTCCATTTTTTAAAATTCTTAACTAATTATTTATTTAAAATGCGAGGTGAATCCTAGGGAACATAACCTTTTTTCAGAATTAGGTTATACCTATATTTTGCGCAAGTCTTCTGAGTCTCAAAGCCTTTGACCAGTCAGCGCAAGATCTCGAATGCGGGAGATTTAGAAACCGAATTAATATCACCTATATAGTGCTTTGTTGCAGTACACAAATGCAAAACGGGTTGCATTGTATGCTAGAGTTTATATCATTATATTCCCTATGACTACATAGTAAACGTCCTTATTGTATAACTAAATAACTTATATCTGACTATGTAAATAACGTAAACAAGACAATATTGTTGAAAATCATAAATTCATTTAAATTTTCCTGAATTCTGTCACATTCTCCGTTATATAACCCGAACTTAAATTTTGGAGAATTTAAGAGCTCTAGGTGTCGACATTTTAGCGATTTGAACGCTAGTTTACTCGGTCTAGTTTACTATTGCATAATCGCGAAAATCTACAGAAAAAAGTTGAAAATAGCGTTGCATAGGAAGGGGAGGGGTTTCAAGGTTTAGGAAAATTATATTACGTAATTTATGGATCGGTCCTTACTGAAAATCGACCAGGGACTACCGAGCTGTAGAACTTTCGACATAGAGTAAACTTGACCTCCTTAGTTTACTGTCACATAATGGCGAAAATCTACAAGGAAAAGTCAGAAATGATGTTACATGGGGGGGGGGCAAGGTTTAGGAAAATTGTGTTACGTAATTTATGGATGGCCCCTTACTGAAAATCGACTAGGGACCACCGAGACGTAGACCCTTCGAAAATAGAGCCATGTCACAAGGAGGTCAATTAGTGACTCCCAACCAATTTTCCCCGCCGACATGGAGCCTTCTACTTGGGAGGTAACTAACTTCTTTTGAGAGGACCGAGAGTTTATGTTAAATTCCAAACCATCAAAGCCCTCTTAGAAGCACATAGCAAAATTTGTAATAGTGCTTATACCGGTACAGGGATCGAACCTAAGGCGACCTCCACCTGTTCGGAAGCCTGCCCTTCCAACGCCTGAGCAACCGAGACTCTTTTTTAAGATATAGATTAAACATAAAGTCAATCTCCTATTATCTCAATTTTTATTAATAATACGAATATTTTTAATAATAAACCCCAATTTAAATCATCTTTTTACTTGTTAAGCGTTCGGATATATAAATCTAAAATCCACAGTAATAGGGACGCAGTAATACATAAACAGTTTTTGTTCATCCGCAATAATATCCACAAATATGCGTTCCAACCAAATGTTACATATTTTTGTCTAATGTTTCATGTTTGATATGTATTACCGACTTCATTCCCAATATACCTATAGTTTTTATTCAATCTTAATGCTTTCTTTATAAATAAAAAATTCAATTTTACGGCCAAATTATGTGACATACGAAATAAAGTCCAACAAACAAATTATTGCTTTTATGAAGACCGCCAAAATTATCTTCAATTTTACTCGCATTGAACTTACGGTTTTGATTTTGAACATCGAAAACGCTATTAAGTGATAAAAAATTCAACTTTTTAGCCAAGAAAGGTGACACAAAAACAGTCTAGAAATGTAAAACCTGCTTATAATAAGTCCTCCCAGGTTACCTTTATATATTTTTTGTAAGGGCACGCTGTTCTTCACTTAAACGTTGAAAATGTTATGTGTAAGAAAAAAAATGTCCAGAAGATAAAAAACGAAATTAAAAAATCGATCTTTTTCGCTATTTGCATTAACATAATAATTAAATAAACGAAAAAATGAAAAACTAGCACTCAACAATCGCTGAAGGATTTAATCCTGAATTTAAAAAAAACAGCGCACAGTTGCATTCTAAAAGTTGTTGTGAAACTCGTTTCTTAATTTCAGTACACACTGGACCGGTTAAAAATCGGCTAGAAACTGCATATTTCCTCGTATTTTCCAAGTTTGATTGATGTAAATTCAAACGGTTAAAGTGGCCTACTTTTTTTTAATTCGGACTGCGTCTTGTCTGGCGAAACGTTTTACTGGCCCGAAAAGATTAAAAAAATAGATTTTGTAGTTTGTTCTTGGATTGAAAGTATAAATTTTCTAATTTAATTTGGGTTTACAAATTGTTTAAGTTCAGGCGATTAAAATTTAATTTATTTTTTAATTCGTATTTGGTCCTGGTTGTCGAAAGTTTTGACTTGCAGAAAAAGAAAATAATATCAAAAGTCTATATAATGAAAACTTATTTTTTTTTGACATAACTTATGTCTCCGTAAAAGCTTATGGTCCAGTTGGATTTTAGGAATGGAATAATGCCCAGTTTTGGTATTTTGCTTTAAAAACGACTTATTATTGCGTGCTCTTTTCATGACTCAATAAAACTAATAAATAACTCAAAAATGCTTGTTTTATTCTAATTCAGAAAGCAAAAATGTTGTGTAGCTCTTTGTCTGTCAATACTTTTTTTTTGGGGGGGGGGGGGCGCCGTACCTTTGGTGAGAATTTTTCTTGGAGGTGGTACTTCTTTCAGAATGCTGGAGCTGAGCAATAGCTGGAAAGTATTTTCTTGTTAAAAAGAAATGAATGCGTTACAGTTACATTTTTTTGTTCCTCTTGTGAAATCAAGTTTAGTTTTTATCAATAGTTTATTTTTATTAATCAGTTAATAAAAAATGTGATCACTTTCAGCCTCAGAATCTGGTGATGATGGGGACTTTTCCGGAATGTGACGTAAAATTGTGCGACTTTGAAATCTCAAGAGTCGTTCTGGAAGGTACTGAAGTCAGAGAGATTTTGGGCACACCGGATTACGTAGGTAGGAATACAAGAATTTATTTTATTTGAATTTTTGTATAAATAATAATTTCTGTTTCAAAACTGACTTTTTTAAAATTATTCCTTATAATAATTTGATACATGCGTTTCAAAATAAGAATAGCATACCGATACATTCGAAATTTAACTACCTCAATATTTAATAACACCCAAAAAATAATATCTTCATTCTATTTTTATCAGATCTCCACTGTTTAAGATCTCCTGTACAGCACTGACTCAATATATATTTTTTCCGAAGGATTTGAGAAAGAAAGAAAGAAAGCTTGTCGAATATCCGGGATTTTGCGATATCATTAGATCAATAAAATGTTGAAAAATCAAACCTTTTGTTGAGGAAATCATTATTTTCACGACAAATATTAATTTCGCGAAAGAGAGAAATTAGCGAATAGCAGACCGCAGCATTTGAATGGTTACGTCTTGATGATGGTGACTCTAAATTTTGCGAAATACTTCGCGAAATGGAGAAAAGTGTAAAAAAAACTGACATGTTCCATTTCTTTGTTGTAACTGCATTTGTAATCAGCCAACAGGCCAGCTGTTACCTTCGCGCCTCGTATTCTTATTCTACACAGTAATACAAGATGATGAATTTTAAATGTTGATGAATTTCATTTTTGCAATCAATTAAGCAAGTCACTTAATTTCAACCAGCAATGGAACTTAGGTGCAGTGTCTCCTATCTGATATACGAGTAATATAATGATTAACTGACAGGTATGTTGAGTTTAGGATGGTTTTCATTCGCCCGCTCTGAAATTCAATTCGTGCTGGCAGAAAGGCGTGCGCGAAATGCGATGCGCAAACACTTAGACGGATTTCGACGATTTTCGAAGAGGCACCAAGATAGCAGCTGAAAGTAGCCAATATGGAGTCGATAGCGCTGGATAGTATCGATCAATACTCAGCTTATGGTAGTAGTTTCGTCAACGTTTCCTATTTTGATATATGTACTCAGGTCTACAACAGAATTTGATAAATAAAGTTGACAGCTAGTCTGGTCACTGATTACAAATACAGTTACAAAACAGACACAGGGCATGTCAATTTTGTCTGCATTTTTCTCCATTTGGAACGTATTTCGCCATCAAGACGTGGCCCTTGGAAAACCTGGTATATCTCGAGAATTCTTCTATTGTGTCAGAATTGTGAGCAAAAAAATCTGCCCCCTAAGCGGACACATTCCCATCGCGCGCTATGCGCGCGCCTCGCAAGTTTGAGCGCGCCTAGGGCGCGCGACTGTTGGTTCTCGCGCTTCGCGTTTGAGCACACCTACGGCACGCGACTGATGGATTTTGTGATTTTGAACTTTTTTTTGTTAAAGCTCTTTTGGCTTTAACGAACACATTCTCATCACTTATCTCGTGCTTCGCACTCGATGTTGTCCAACATGTCAACTCTTCTACATTATACACTACACTTTTATATCAACTATAATACATTTTTTATGTAACTCTGCCTGAGATAACTAATTAAAAAATTGTAAAATAAAAAGCAAATTGTATTCATCATGATTATTTCTGTATTTTTTTCTTATTTTGCTTTAAATTGTGTTTTAAGCTGCTCTGAAACATGAATCATTTCAATAAATGTATATATCATTGCAATTCATAATATGCATAAAAATTAAATCATGCTAATTCTTATTTCCTTGTTTTTATAATTTTTTTATTTTTATTGTTGTTTCTTACAATTAAATAAAAACAACTGCGCATCTGCATAGGGTCTAATACAGGAACCTATATAGGGTCCTATATAGGAGCCTATGTCCTCTTTCGTCTTTTCTGCGCTTTTTCCAAAAAGTTCATTTTTGCATTTTTTATCTTATGTTTTACGATTAAAAGAAGATTTACTCGTCCAACCAAAAAATAATTAATAATAAATTTATAGATCTTTAGGCGAACAACTTTTGTCTGGTAATTTAAGTTCGTACCTTGTTTCGTTTTTTCAAACAAATTTAATATTTTGATTTTTAATGATATTTTTTACGACTAAAGCAAAAACTACGTGTCCTATCAAAAATTATAGCTCTTTTTTGGATGAACAATTTTTGTCTCATTTTTTTTCGTAGCTTATATCGAAAAGCAATTCATTATAAATTTGTATTTCTTTCCCGGGCGCGCAATTTGAGCTTTTTCATTTTTTTTCGTATCTTTCATAGTTTGACCAAAAAATGGAATTTTTGAATTTTTCATTATTTTTGGTACGATCAAATTTGGAATGTTCAACTTTTTGACCAAATTGAAAATTTTGTTATTATAATCTTGTAGGGCTTTCAAAAAGCAAAGTTTCTCTTCTTTTGGCTTTTTTTCATATCATGCGTTGTTTGGCCTAAAATGTTCATTTTAGTTTGTTTTTTTAGATTTTGAAAATGCTCTAACTCTGACAATTTTCTTTTTATAGAAAAAGTCAGAAGGATAAATTGTTTAGGTTTTGCAGTTGTATCAACAACCGTACATAGAATTTTTACATCTTGAAAAAATTTGGTTTCAAAATTTTTTTGTATGATCAAATTTGGAATTTTCAATTTTTTAATCAAATTGACAAAGTTGTTATCATAATCGTGTAGGGCTTTCAAAAAGCAACGTTTTTCTTCTCAAGACTTTTTTCTTATCATGCGTTGTTTGGCCTAAATTGTTCATTTTAGTTTGTTTTATTGGATTTTGAAAATGCTATAACTCTAGTAGTTTTTGATTTTTCGAAAAAAATCATCAGGACAAATTGTTAAATTTTTTGAATACTATGAATAACCGTACAGAGAATTTTCGAATTTTTAAAAAAGTGGTCTCAAAAATATTTAAAATGTGCCCACTTTTTGAATTTTCATTCAAAATGGCTGGCTAACGAACTTGACATTTAGTTTAGGACATTTAACGAGTGTACCAAAGGGCAATCTAATAGATTTTTTTCCAAAGTTATAGTGTTATTAGTGTTATTATAGTTATTATAGTGTTAAAGTTATAGTGTTAATTTCCCATTGAAATCCCAAAATAGATACTTTTGACGCTTGTTTACAAAAAATCGAATAGTTCAATTTGTCAATAGTATTTTCAATATTTAAATGAAAAACGCCAAATTTGACCAAAAAATGTTTAAATGAGATTTTACAGATATTTATGAAATGAACCACTTTTGATTTAAAGTTTTTTTAGCTCCCGCTTTTGGGCTTAAATTTGAATTTGATGATTAGTGTAATACCAAAAAATATTTAAAGGCAATTTTGTAGAACTTTTTAAAATCACTAATTTCTTTTATAGGCATTTTCATATATCTTGTTATTTGGCGGAAATTCGGGTTCATGTTTTTTCAATCGCATTTCGAGGATTAAAAGAAAATTTGTGAATTATATAAACTGCCAGGAATTTATCCGGCTATATACCCCTAATCACCTATACATAACTCCATACACGCAAAGTGGAGTCGTTCCTCGCAGGACGTCAGATATATTAGGAAATAAACTAATAAATGACAATTAGTAGTTTATAAAAAAATGAATTGAAGCCTAGGCTACTATATTATTATTGTAAAGGAAATTAACCCTTAAACGGCACACTGGTGCGAATTCGAACAGGAAGAATGTTTATTTTGTAGACAATTACAATATATGCTAGATGTTTATTATAATTTCAATAGGTTAAATATTTAATATTAAAAATTACAATAAAAAAAAACAATTTGCACTAGTGTGCCGTCTATATATGTTGAGATGCAGTGTGCCATTTGAGGCTTAAAAGAAATGAAGAGCACGCTCTAGGGACGCGCATACTTGCAGATTCTTTTTAATTAAAGAAATCGTGCACTGGTCTAACAAAAATCTTCTTTGAAAAAAAGAAAATATACATTTTTTATATTTAACCAAACATTTATTTAAGTAAAAGAAACTTTTTTATCCTACTGAATAAATTAGCTGTGTCCTGTGGCGGCGGCTTCGCCGGCGTAAAACTGCTCGAGAGCAAACGGAAATGCAATAAAAGTTGTATAAAGTTATTAAAAAAGATGGAAAACACATGATAAGGAAGTTTTTATTACATAAGCCTAACTTCACTTATGAATGAACTGTGCGTTCAAAAGTCAATTTTTTATTGCATTGTATGTTTCTTACACGTTTTCTCTTGATATTGAGTTTGCACATGAAATACTGGCATGGAATTAACATAACATTTGAAGTATTTATCGTAGAATTTGGGTATGAAAAATGCGAAGTCGATAGATAAATTTGAACTAAATTTGGAAAAAGCTCTGACATATATATATATATATATATATAAATTTGTCATAAGGACAACCGCAGGATTTCGCCGGGAGCGGGTGCTAATCTGAAAAATTGCACCCGCTTCCAGCGAAAT
>NC_046662.1:101262338-101269418 GCF_010883055.1 Belonocnema kinseyi
GCGGTGGGTAGAGGGGAAGTGACTTTTTTCGCCGGACGCGCCGTCTACATTTATGGCGGGCAACTAAGCCCGCACCGCATCTACGTTTATAATATCTTTGCACCAAGTCCTGAGAAGTTTTGTGAACACATTCTAATATTGTGTTACATTGTTTTAAATTCGCACCTCATTATTTATCTGGAATGCGTGGTGAATCCTGGGGAACATAACCTTCTTTCAGAATTAGGTTGTACGTCTTTTGCGCACGTCATCTGAGGTTCTAAGCTTTTGGCCAATAAGCGCAAGATCGCGAGCGCGGGGATTTAAAAACTAAATTAACATCGCCTATTTACTACTTTTTTAATTACACGGATGCACGACGGGTTGCAATGCATGCTAGAGTTTATATAATTATATTCCCAATGACTACATAGTAAACCTCCTTACTGTATAAATATATTTATAAATACAGAAAAATACATAGAAGAAGCTTTCAAGTTAAAATATTAAAATTTAGATTGTAAACTATCTAAATTTGAATTCGCGATGATATTCTAAATGGTCAGAATAAATCATTTTTGAAAGTCCGCATTATTTCTTTGCAGACACTTTTTATATATTTTTTATCAAGAAGATAGCGATTTAAACACTATTGGAAAGTATCCTGTTCATTCAAAAAGAACAAACAACCTTACTTCATCTTTCATTCATAAAATATTATTCATTTAATTAATCTTATGGACTGTTTGATTTCAATATTTTCTGCAAACTGCGCGCATGCGTCGCAACTCCCTTATTAGGTCTTTGTATCTCTTTTTCTTTTTATTGTACTTAGTTGTAATGTTTTTGTTAGCTGGTCTCGAAAAATCGATAACGAACGTGGTTCGTTTCTCTAAGTCAAGGAGAACTATATCAGGCCTGGAGTTTGCAACAGAAACAATTGTCCAGAATATGAAGTTCCAGTATAAGCGGCCCTTCTCATATTCGACAATTTTCCTAGAAGCATTTCGTGAGGTAGTGTCCGTACTAATATCGCAAGAGTGTCGTTCATGGTAATTAAGCACTCTTAGGGCCGGTTCCACCAACCTCGGTTAAATAACAGAGGACCTCATACCGCCTAAGCCTGCAACATAAGAGGAACTAGGTGCACCTTATGTTTTTGAGGTCGCTGAATCCGAATCAGGTGTCCGTTTGACGCCATCAGGCCACAATAAAGGTCAGTTCAAGGTCAAATCTACAAAATAATGGCTCACTAACTAAATCAGCGTACATTACGTTTTTGAGGTTGCTAAATACGAATCTGGTGTCCGTTTGACGCCATCAGGCCTGAATTAAGGGCAGTTCAAGGTCAAACTTACAATATTTATCGCTAGCCAACTAAATTGGGGTTTGTTCTGGTTTAAGTGGTCGCTTAATTCGACTCCAGTGTCGGTTTGACGCCATCACAAACTAAATTAGGGTACCTCTAGGTTTAAGTGGTGGCTAAATTCGAATCCAGTGTCCGTTTAAAACCAAAAGGTGAGTATCAAGGTCAGTTTAAGGTCAGACCTACAAAATGCATCGCGAACCAACTAAATCAGGACAGCTTTAGGTTCAAGTCATCGCTGAATTCTAATACGGTGTCTGTTCAATGCCATCAGGTTAGTATCAAGGTTAGTTCAAGGTCAAACCCACATAATTCATCGCTAACCAACTAAATCAGGCTACTTTTGGGCTTATTGGAAATCTTGAGATAAAGCTTAAGAGATTTTAATGATCAAATTTGGAAAAACCTAAAGAGTTTTTATGTGGGTTCTCTACTGTTTAGAATTTATAACCTTACCGCCATTCAAGAATGCTATAGTATCAGGTACTTTCTGAATACATTGAATTTGAACTTGCTTAATACAGCTTGAGAAATGCTATAAATTCAGTTTAAGTGGTTTCAGCGTTACCCATTCCGAACCACGTAGAGGTACCACTTCTTTCAGAACTTACTCGTTACTGAACGGGTGTGCCAAGGCCAGGTTTACCTATGTGATGTATAAAGTATGATTTCATGACTTGAAGGTTCTCGCCAAATCGCAGACAGAGAGATACGGAGTTTTTTTCCCTCGTCTTTGAAATGTCTGCTAATGTCACTTAGGCAAGTCGAACAAATGATATGAGGAATCCAAGAATGGTCAAGTATTTTTTTTGTGCCACCATAACAATTAATGTACATATTTTTACAGCATCTATTAAAGACCTTCTATTTTTGAGTATAAAGTATCTACCACATGCGACAGAAAATGTGTCTCGGCTATCAAAAGGTGGCATGGTAAAGAAGAGAAGGTTGTTTAAAGGAATACTTCCAAAAAATGAAACTGACTAAAATTTATACCGAATAGATAGTCACTTGGAATAAAATCATAACTTCCCAATGCAACTTTCAAATGTTAGGTTAGTCATGGCGGTCGACATTTAAACTAAAGCCGGGATGAATTGAAAAAGTCATAACCGTCTACATATACAATTAGGTATTTTCACTTCAACCATCAGCTAACTTTACTTTATTGAATACAGAAAATCTAGATAAAGTTTCTTCGAACGCCCAGGCATCAGTTTTGATGCAGACGGTCACGACTTAGTTTTCACATCCCGGCTTTGGTGGTTTGAATGTCATGTAAATTTTGACTATCCTTTGATGATATTAATATTAAGCATCACTAGTAAAGTTTTATACAGTATTCATCGTAGAAATCTATTTTGCGCAGTAAAAATTTATGATTTGGAAAGATTGTATCCGGTATAAATTTCAATCAGTTTCATTTATTGGAAATATCCCTTCAAACAACCTTGTCTCCTTTACCATGCCACCTTGTGGTAGTCGAAACACATTTTGTATCGTATGTGGTAGACATATTATACCTAAAAATAAAAGTTCTTCAACAGATGCTGTAAAAAATATGTGCATTAATGGTTATGGTGGCGCAAAAGAAAGTCTTGACGATTCTTGGATTCCTCATATCATTTGTTCGATTTGTCTAAGTGACATTAGCAAACATTGCAAAGACAATGAAAAAAACTTCGTGTTTCTTTGCCTATGATTTGGCGTAACGCTGAAACCACTTCGACTAAATTTATATCGTTTCTCACGCTGTATCAAGCAAGTTCAAATTTAATGTATTCAGAAAGTACCTGATACTATATAATTCTTGAATGGTGTTAAGGTTACAAATTCTAAACAGTGGAGTACCCACATAAGAACTCTTCAGGTTTTTCCAAATTTAACCATTAAAATTTCTTAACCTTCATCTCAAGATGTCCAATTAAGCCTAAAAGTACCCTGATTTAGTTGGTTAGCGATGAATTTTTTAGGTTTGACCCTGGGCTGACCTTGATACTGACCTTTCGGTGTCAAACGGATACCAGAGTCGAATTCAGCGACCACTTAAACCTAAAGGTGTCCTGATTTAGTTGGTTAGCGATAAATTTGGCAGTTTTGACCTTGTGTTGACCTTGATAGTGACCCGATGGCATCAAACCGATACCGTATTCAAATTCAGCGACCACTTAAATCTGAATTAACCCTAACTTAGTTAGCTAGCAACGCATTTTTTAATTTTAACCTTGAACTGCCCTTGATGCTGATCTGATGGCGTCCAACGGACACTGGATTCGGATTGAGCGACCTTAAAAACATAAGGTACCCTGATTAAGTTAGTGAGCAATTAATTTTGTAGGTTTGACTTTGGACTGGCCTTTATAGTAACCTGATTAAGTCAAACGGACACCGGATTTGAATTCAGCGACCAATTCAACCTAAAGTTACCCTAATTGAGTTGGCTAGCGATGAATTTTGTAAGTTCGACATTGAACTTCCCTTGATGCTGACCTGATGGAGTCAAACGGACACCAGATTCGGTTTCAGCGACCTCAAAACCATAAGGAACACCTAGTCTCTCTTATGTTGTAGGCTTAGACGGTTTGTGGTTTTGTGAAATTGGTTAACTGACGGCTAATTAATGTTAACGCCATAGTTAAGCTTCGATTATCCTGTTGCACGGGCCACCACATTTTTGAAAGGCGCAGTTATCTAACCAGATAGTCGTTTCAAAAGAACTCCTAATTCACTTTCAATCATTCGCGTGATTGGTTAGCCGTCGGTCGAGTGGAAAGCAAAAAGCAATATGGCCATGCGCGCCAAATCCAAGTAAGGTTCACGCCACGCTCGTGTCCACACTAACCTAAAAAAAGTGAATTTTAATGTATGGTTTGTTCGATTTGATTCAGCCGATCATGAACACAACCTTTTGTTAAGCAAAATCTCGTTTGGAATGCAATATCGTCGAAATTATCAGAAAGATTAATGCTTTAAAAATTCGCGGTCTTGTGCGAACAAATTCAAAAATATCTTCTTCGACTTCGTCATCAGACGACCTGAACACTTCTTCCGAAAATTCCATATTTCACAACGACACTGTACTTTTTAGGTTAAAGGACGATTAAGTCGCACTAACCGAACAATCTTGATCGGTTAGATTTAACGGTGGTTAACGCGAGTTAACCGGCCGTTAAAAAGTGGTGGAACGCGTAACTAGCTTTAACGGAGGATTCACTTCTTAACCGAGGTTGATGGAATCGGCCCACAGTGGTCTGGAATAGGAATTTACTGTTCATAATCGCCCACAGATCGTATTTTTTAACCGATTAAAAGTTTTTTTTTTAGAAATGCTCAGCAATTAATTTTTAAGAGAATTGTGGTTTGCTTTTTTTAAATTTTTTTTCACAGAGCAACAATATATAAACAAATATAGTGACAAAATTGACCATTTTAGCTTTGTGAATTTATATCTCAAGAAAAAATACAGATAGAAACTCACTTTCAGCCTGAATTCTTGCACATGCATTCATAGAACATAATTAATTTTAATAATATTTAACTTAATTATTATAAACAATTTTTATAAACAAATTCTTATTCGTGTTTTTTTATCATCGAAAAAATCGTTTATTTCACGCTAGTTGCTAATATTTTTCATAAGAGTCATAATTTGTAACAAAAAAATTAGCATGAGTTAACAATAATTGTTTTTATAAACATTTCTATAAACAAATCCTTTATAAACGAGTTTTTCTCATAGCTAAATTAATTTTTCTGAACAAAAGTGATTCAAAAATGTCTTTAAAGCCGTTTATATACTTTAAGCATTATCAAACATAAACAATATAAAATGTTTATGACAATTTAGTTAAACAAGTCTCCTAATCGGCCGTTTTGACGTAGAAAAAAATGTTTTTTTCTTTAATAATTATTAGAGTGACATTTATTGCCGTGACTAACCAACGGAATTAAATAAAGAATAATTTATATGATTGTTATAAACAATTTTTTTAACAAAACTATTTTTTTTTTACATGCAAAAAGAACGGTTTTCCACAGAAATTATCCGACAATAAACTAACAGTGATTTCAAAATTGGATATGGGACATTAAATAATAATCTACATCATTGTTAATAACAATTTTAAAACAATGCGTGACAATCTGCAGTTGGTCGTAGAAAAAAAATATTTTTTCTTCAATAATTTTTGTGATAATATTATTTGTGTTATTGAATCAATGAAAAAATTGGTACTTCTAATAATAATGAGATTATTATAAAAAACTTAAAATAAATAAATTACGATTCACAGCTCGAATCATTTTTATATTCGAATTGTTCTATTAATTCATCGATTTCTTGATCAAGTTCAACTTAAACTTTTTCCCATTCAGGCTTCAAGGATGCAATGAAAAGATCTGAGGACTCAAGGAGTTTGTGAATTAGGTACAGCGTTATTGCTGTGGACATTTTTCTACAGAAATTGTTATTAACAATTACGCCAATTATGACTTCATGTCCCATATCCAATTTTGGAATCACTGTTAGTTTATTGTCGGATAATTTCAGTGGAAAACCGTCCTTTTTGCATGTAAAAAAAAATAAATCATAGTTTTGTTAAAAAAATTCTTTATAACAATCATATAAATTATTCTTTATTTAATTTCGTTGGTTAGTCACCGCAATAAATGTCACTCTAATAATTATTGAAGAAAAAAACATTTTTTTCTACGATTAAACGGCCGATTAGGATACTTGTTTAACTAAATTGTTATAAACAATCTATATTGTTTATGTTTGATAAAACTTAAAGTATATAAATGGCTTCATAGAAATTGCTTATGCTAATTAAGTTAAATATTAATAAAAGTAATTATGTTCTATGAATGCATGTGCAATAATTCCGGCTGATAGTGAGTTTCTATCTGTATTTTTTCTTGGGATAAAAATTCACAAAGCTAAAATGGTCAATTTTGTCACTATATTTGTTTATATATTGTTGCTCTGTGAAAAAAGTTTAATAAAAGCAAACCACAATTCTCTTAAAAATTAATTGCTGAGCATTTCTAAAAAAGAACTTTTAAATCAGTTAAGAAATACGACCTGTGGGCGATTATGAACTGTAAATTCCTATTCCAGACCACTGTGCGGCCCTTAGTGCCGCATATTTCCTTTAGATACACGTTGTTCCCGCCCGAGTTTAAATTTTAGCCCTATTAAGGCTCTGCATGATTCCAAATAGAACCTATTTTAGCCCTACCTAACCCGCCATCTTCTCTTTTAAACCCCGTTGGATCCTTGAGGGCCTCTTTTCGTTCTCTTAAGACCTATGTAATTATTCTGTATTTATATGTAACTTAATTTTAATTATTTAATTTGTTAATACACAGAAAAAACACTTATGGATAATAAGGCAGATCAATACTAATTTTGTAACGTTAATAACGTTTATAATATAACTTCTGACAAACATAGTATTATTGACGAATATTATTTTCTTTTCTCTCTGATCAAAATTAAGAATATTAATATTTTAAATCAAAAGAAAATACAAAATTCTTGAGGGATAAATAATTTCTTCTTTTCATATCGGAAAATAAAAAAGTTAGTATGCAAAATAAATAGTGTGAGTTGTGATTAAACCAAGCATTAACAATGTCACTATTTAGTTTTCCTTAAAATTAGAGGAAAATGGGGAAGCATTAAACACTGGTGCAAAATTATTTCCTTGTTTCATTCGTGTGGTTTCATGCTT
>NC_046662.1:101269518-101278395 GCF_010883055.1 Belonocnema kinseyi
TACAATACTTTAACAAATAATTCGAATCCTATGAACAATTATATCTCCAATGCGAATGCTTATCATTTGGCTGTGTCTATTCGTCCCGACATAATATGGGAGTTGGAAAAGGGGATGAACTAAATGTTTTGAAAATTCGGGACGACTAGACAAGCTTATGAAAAAGAAATCAAAAAAGACAAAAATCTATTGCCTCTTTTTCTGAAAAATCTTAGTTTATAGTTAGGAAAATCGATTTTACTTGCGAAGTAATATATTTAAAGTAATATGTATATGGAGTTTACATTTTTTAAATTATATTATGATTTTTTTCCAACACAACTCTAGGTCGCTAATCAAAGGCAATCAAATCTAAAAACAAATTGTAACGCTTCGGACAATAGTTATATTAAAAATAGCGTTCGCGTTTCTAGATTTTTATATTAACTTTTTACATCAACTAGCTCTTGTTGGTTGGAAAAATAGTGCTTAAATATAATTTACAGCATGTGTTTAAATACAAAAATGAAAAAATTATTTTTTAATCGGTAAAGTATTTTTCAAAGCTTCTGATATAATTAATTGGTTGTATATAAACGCTATAAGTATATTAAAATTAATTTTAATATGATTGATAACAAAACATTTAATTACTTATGAAAATGTCAGGATATTTAATGCAGAACCAGTCACCATAAACTTCTCTCTCCTAGTTATTATACAAAATTTCAGTGAAATGTCACACAAATATCTGAGGCTGAAATAAAAAAATTAAATATTACTCGGTGCACCAACAATTTTCGACCCGGTACTGGTGGTTTCTCACAATCGCTAAGAAATTCCATGGTTAGTATATAAGGACCATTTTGACCAATAAACTCAGCGTGTGATATTTACCGTTAGTGAATTGAGTTATATGTCGTAGAGTTAAGCTAAGCTATAGAATCAAGTTCTCATAGTGCCTATTAAGATCTACATTCAGAGGTCTGAAATAGAACTAAAATTTTGATTCGGGCATATGCGTTGAACAATTAGATAGCATGTGTCGTTGATCCTTGGATTATGCATCACACGCTTTGCAGAAATCATCAGACATGTCTTAGCTCAAAATGTGGCGACGGTATGTTTAAGTGGAATGACACGGACTTGACGCGACAAAATGAAATCCTCCATACCCGACTTTAATTCAGGAGATTAAAGGACAGCAAACGTTACCTCATATTCATACAGCCTAATATGTCGACAGAATTTCTTCTTAGAGTTGAATTTTTATTTAGAATAGTCTGTGCAGGGCTGTCCCGATATGTACAATCAGTCACGGACGCATTTTTGTAAACTAATCAACGGATCTGATATGAGTAGTGTGCCTAATTCTACATACTGGGTAAAGTCTGGTAATTTACCCCATCAATCACGGACTGGTTTTTTTCAATCAAGTGCATGATGGGGAGACCTACAGCTTAGGGGCCATCCATATACCACGTAGACAATTTTTCACCACTTTTTGATCCCCCCCTCCTCCCTGGTGGACAGCCGTGGAATTTGAATAAACGCCCCCCCCCCTGTATTTGTCCTCGTGGACATATTTTATGAAAATATAGACATTATTAGTCTTCAAAATGTCCGGGAGCTCGCGACAATTCCATGGATATCCTGGTAGTACTCGCTAAAATTTCATATTCCTTAGTTTTCATAGTCAACAGTTCGAAATTTGTGGACTGGCTAACAGCTGTTGGTGCATTTTGCAACAATTTATCGCTGAATCATCGAAAGTTCGAGTGAAAAAACGTCATTTTAGTACTTTTCAACCCCACGGGGAATGATTGTTTGGATGCTAAAAACTAACCAGAAGTTTGAATGGCTGCTCCTGAGTGGTGCCAAAGTTGACTGGCAGTCTGTCCAAAATGTCGAAAATTCGAGTGAAAAAACGCCATTTTAGTACTGTTGAAACTCATTGGGGATGATTTTTTAGGTGCAAAGAACTACCAAGAAGTTTAAGTGGCAGCTCCTAAATGGTGCCAAAGTTGACTGGCAGGCTATTAAAAATGTCAAAAATTCAAGTGAAAAAACGTCATTTTAGTACTCTTGAAACCCATTGTTGTGAGCTGTAAATTTACTTAAAAAGTGAGATTTTTGTAGTTTCTTTTTTTTATATACATATTAGTTTTAGAGAAGTATCCTATAGATGAAAATTTTAGTTGATGAAAAGGACAAAACTTTCATTCTGTTGCTGATTAAAATGTCAGTCAACTTTCGAACTAATCAGGAGCTGCCAGTCAAATTCTTTGTTAGTTGTTTGCACCAAAACAATCATCCTCAATGGGTTTAAAAAGTACTGAAAGAACTTTTTTTCACTAGAATTTTCGACATGCTAGACAGTCTTCCAGTCAAATTTGGCACCACTGAGGAACAGCCAATCAATTATGATCTTACTTTTTAGCACCTAAAAAATCATCCCCAATACGTTTCAGAAGTACTAAGATGACTATTCTAATTTTCATCCAGTCATTTTTTATATGCTTGACAGTCTGCCAGTCAACTTTAGCACCACCGAGAAGCTGCCAGTCAAATTTTTTGTTAGTTTTCAGGATTCAAACAATCATTCCCCGTGGGTTTGAAGAGTACTAAAATGAGGGTTTTTCAATCGAATTTCTGACATGTTTGACAGTTTGCCAGTTAACTTTGGCACCACTCAGGAGCTGCCAGTCAAACTTATTGTTAGTTTTTAGCATCTAAACAATCATTCCTCGTGGGTTTCAAGAGTACTAAAATGACGTTTTTTCACTCGAATTTTTGAAGAGTTTAACGATAAATTTTTGCAAAATACACCAACAGCTGTTAGTCAGTCAACGAATTTCGAACTGTTGACTATGAAAACAAAAGAATCTGAAATTTTATTGAGTACTAAAATGACGTCCATAGAATTGTCACGAGCTCCCGGACTCCTTGTTAGTTGTTTGCACCGAAACAATCATTCCATATGGGTTTCAAGAGTACTAAAATAAAGGTTCTAATTGTCATCCTGTCATTTTTTATATGTTTGATAGCCTGGTGGTCACGTTTGGCACCACTCAGGAGCTGCCAGTCAAAATTTTTGTTAGTTCTTTGCACCTAAAAAATCATCACAAATGGGTGTCAAGAGTATTAAAATGACATTTCTTCAGTCGAATTTTTGGCATGTTTGACAGCCTGTCAGTCAACTTTAGCACCACCGTTCTTAGCATTTAAACAATCACTTCCAATGAATTTCAAGAGTACTAAATTGACGTTTTTTCACTTGAATTTTAGACAAATTTGACAGCCTGGCAGTCAACTTTGGCACCACTGAAGAGCTGCCAATCAAACTTCTTGTTAGTTTTTAGCATTTAAACAATCATTCCACGTGGGTTTGAAGAGTAATAAAATGACGCTTCTTTACTCGAATTTTTGACGTGTTTGACAGTTTGCCAGTCAACTTTGGCACCACCGAAAAGCTGTCAGTCAATCTTATTGTTATTTCTTAGCATTCAAACAATTATCCCCCATGGGTTTCAAGAGAACTAAAATTATGTTTGTTAACTCACATTTTTGACCAGTTTAACGATAAATTGTTGCAAAATGCACTAACAGCTGTTAGTCAGTCAACCAATTTCGAACTGTTGACTATGAAAACAAAAGAATCTGAAATTTTAGTGAGTACTATAATGACGTCCATAGAATTGTCGCGAGCTCCCGGACTACAAGAAGTCCAAAACGAGCGATGAATTAGCTGGAAAAATTCGAATTAGCTTATGAACGTGAGCTTAAACATGAATTGAATTTCAAAGGAAAACTCGCGAAAAACATTATAATGAAAATAAAAATTATATTGTGCGCGAGCACAATATAAAAGTTCAAGTATACCTTGCCTCATTTCAGTATATTTTGTACAGATTTAGAGAAATGAGCGTCCACGTGGATTCTAGCCCCCCCCCCCCCCCCCCCCCCCCGTTTACCCTCGTGGTCAACCGTGGAATTTTGCTATACTCCCCCTCCCCCTTCTAAAGTGTCCACGTGGTATATGGATGGCCCCTTAAGGAGGGATCTAAGCCACCAGAACCTCGGTTAAGGTACATAGACAAATTTCTAGAAGTACCGGCTCAGGAATCAAACCACCAGGCCTCTTATGTGAAGTCCGAGCGCCCGACCAACTAAGCCACCAAAGCTCCCTTTTATTATTCCTATTATTATTATATTAACTATTCAAATCTCTTTTAAGCGATAGCCATAGCAGAAATTCCAGTGCAATACATTACTCGCATCCTGGATATATGCCAGTATATGTGCCAGTCCTTATGGTCAACAACAGTACCGAATATCAGTAAGCGGCCACCATAGGTAGTCTAGTCCATAACGTTGTGTTCATCCCAGACGTATGTCAGTACATGTGCCAGCACTGGCTGTCGTTACCGTGCCAGTATAAGCCAGAACTGGAGAAGTACTGCGCCTGTTGTGGGTTTCTTATTGGGTGTTAGTATATCTAGCACGCAATATTTCAGGCCAAGACTCTAATCACTTAATTTTTTTCATGAAGACGTGTTTTACGTGTCTAATGCAAGGTAACATATTGAAAACCCTGAGGAAACTACTCATCAAGAGGTTGCTATACAGCAAAATGTAATTTAGTCCTTTCGGTCCATAACTGCTCAAAATATACTCAATTGTAGCTTTAAAAAGCCAGCTTCAGGAACTAATTTTTAATAATAACTTTTAGATTTTTATAACTAGGATATCTAGGTATTTTAATTGATGATAAAATGAATGCATTTATCGAAAAAAGTAAAACATTAAGCCACATTGAATTTCAGTTGTCCAATCAATGAAACAGTGAGTACCATTGTATTAGCCTTCTTTTAGCTATATGACTGTTAATAATCTGGATAACTTAATCCTAATCTATAGTGTCATCCTACACCTTTGGAATTCTCGTATGTTCTCTTTCTTTGGCTCGTATAAATGTCACCCTTTAGTCCCACACTCGAAATATATCCTAGTAGTGTGGGGGCTTAAAAAACGATATGGAGGATCTAGTCTAGTATTCTCGAGCCGATAACCAATTTTTAAAGTAATGCTATGCATGCTTAGAGCACATCTGCGCGATACTTTAAAATTCTGGAAAATATCATGGACGCAAAGTGTATATTGTACACCCAGAGAAAAGTTTTGTTTTTAATCAAGGAAATATTTTCTTTAACCTTTTCTCTTCAATTAAAGCTGAAAATTTCTTTAGTTCGAAATAATTACGTTTTTCTTCTTCTTTGGATAAAATAAATTATTTGTTCGATATTATTTCTTTGATTTGAAAACTATTCTTTGGATTCAAATATAGGACTGGGACAAATTTAAGAAAAAATCTGGCCGCTGTGCTGGCACAATCTTGTTTGCAAGTTTGATCGCGCCTGCCTGGGACGCACGTCTATTGGATCTCGCGCTTCACACTTGATCTTTATGCGCCCTCCATATTTGTGCATAGATGGTTTAAGTTAAAAGATAAACAATTTTCAACAGTTGTAATTACAGTTTTTATTATTATTATTATATTTATCCCATTGCTTATTTTCGCTAAACATTATTAGCAGTACAGACAGACACGTTCGTAAAAACCATTTTATCTGACTCGGGGTGTCTCAAAACGTCGAGAATTGACGAAAACTAGATACTATAGGTCCAAATTTACAAACATCTAATGCATTCCATCGTAAATGATGAGATTATAAAAATTGTGATATCACGGCCAAACTTTAGGTACAATCAAAGAACGGTTAATAACCATGTTGTGAAGCTGATTGAGAAACTGTTTCCTTGAACCATTATTTGACAGAACTCCTTTTTAATTTATTTATCGAGATTGATATGCAAAAATAACAACGCGAGCATAACAACGCGAGATCAAAAAGAATGTTTGAAAAAGGATAGTTGATTTGTATTTTAAAGTATTTCAGAAAATAAATGTATATTTAAAAATGCCTGTCGAAAATCGAGGGCGAAGCGCGAGTGAAACGATGACAATGTGTAACTTGAAGCCTACTGAGCTTCGAGCATTTTGAACTTTAACTTACTTATACTACAATTTACAGAAAATGCAGAGTATAAAGATGCATACAACAACTGGGATCTAGTAGAGATGTTTTTGATAAAATTTTATTCAATCAATCCGATGCGTGCTCTATACCTGCTCAAATTTGCGAGCGAGCCTAGGATAACGAACTTACCCGAGTAAAAATGCTTCGACTTGAGTTCGACTTGGTTATGTCTTGAGTTCGTCTCCGAGACATCGGTGTCTGGCTGCTTCTCAAAACTGAGTCGAGACATAGGCCTTCGTCTTACTTTTACGGCCAAGATAGGTAAAACGGCGTCTTAACTCGAGCTTTGTCTTGGCTAAGACGACGATCACTTGATTCAAGACGAGCCTTGTTTCGGCTGAGATTATCGAATCTTTTTTGGCTTATAAATGACATTAAAATTGATGAATGAAAAAATTTTTAATTATTAAATTAATTATTTCTAATTTAAAACTTCAGAATCGTTGCGTCTAAACAAGTATAACCCTTAAAAATGTTCTTCAAAAAAATTAAAATTGTCACTTTCTAGAAGGTTCTCCTAAGCCGTTAGAAATACGTAAAAACAAACAACATTGTCTGTACCATCGTCAAACAAGTATAATACAAATAACAATCCGTAAATAAGTTGATTTAATATGTATATTGTATAAAAATATACAAGATTGTTTAATCATTAACAAAAATTGGCTTTTATTACTGTTAGAATTACCCTTTTTGTTAGAGCAGGTATAAGCTTGAAGTTATAAACCGCTCGTGTTGAAGTCATAAAAATTCGACTCAAGAGATAAATTGATGCCTTCAAGACATGAAAACTTGACTGCAAGACATAAATTGAAGTCTGGCTCCGCCTCAAAACTGAGAAATGCTCAAGTCGAACTTTTCGACTTCAGCATGTCTTGATTGGGGGCTATTGAAGTCGAACTCAAGTCGAAGCATTTTTACTCGGGTAAACTATCTTTTTGGAGAAAAAAAGAGTGTAACAAAGGAAATATTGGTTCCATATTTCTTTGTTTTAAAGAAATATCGCACCAAAGAAATTATATTTTCCCGATGAGGTATGCCTTTTTTCCTTTAAACAATATTTACTTAACTGAAGAAAACACATATTTGGTTAAAATGAAATAAACCAAAGAAACGCATTGTTCATTATATTAATACCAATTTTAACAATTGAGGAAATTCTTAAAAAGGCAAAGCTACTAAATACCTTCTCAAAAGGAAGAGCCTCTCTGCGAAATCGCTCGTTTTCACAGGCAGCTCTTTATTATTTGTCGCAAACAATTATAATTTTTATTGGGAACAAATTTAATGCATTACATTGAAGTTAATTCATAAGAATTTCTTTCAATTTTTAAATGTTTTATTGGCATATTTCAAAAGAAACTTAGAATCCATAATAATATCATCTACCACTAAATGAGTAGCCGTACTGAAATACAGAAACTTAATTTAAGATAATCAATTTTATATGCAAAAACTTGTCATGAAAGTTATCGAAACGTACATTTTAAATGTGAGTTCCCGGGTGGAAATTTAAGTCGGGGGCTGGCCAGTCTACGGCTGGAGAGCCCGGCTTTAAGCAAGAAACTGGCCGGGGAGCCCGACTTTAAGTCGGGTTCTGGCCGGGGTTTCTAGTCGGAATCCAAACAGCATCGTCACGCTACGCTGGCCAGCGTCCGGCCATGAAGCATGGCCGTGATATGACCGGGCTGCCCGACCGTGGCCCTGCCGGGATCAATTAGTGTTGTATTAGGTTTAATTAATTTGGGTTTCAATTTTATGAAGAGTATGTCACTGTATTTGAAAATCAATTTTATTCTTTGTTACTGCTTGAATTGGAGCATATTAATATATGAAACTCCACACGTCCTCCATACAGACAACATTAACTCTTTCCACGTAGTCGTTGAGAGATATTTCATAAAAGTAATTGTTTTTAGTTAATAAATCGCTGTACACATTTTTTAATACATTTAAAATTATAATTTAGTTCAAAAAAATATAAAAATTGACTCAAAAAGCCAAGAAATACTGTAGATTCTCGCAATGTTTTTAAAAGATTGAAAGGTTGTGTTGCCACCATCGGATTATAGAGATTCGCTGCTCAGCATGTTCATAGTACATTTGCTTGTTCGAAGTACCACACAAGGAATTTCCGGCAAATGTGGAAAAAAATATAAAGCTTTAATTTCTTACTTTATTAATTTGTAGTTCTTTTCAAGCGAAAGACGTTGAATATTTAATAATAAAATACTGTTCATTAAAAGTGATAAAGAGCAGACGACAAAAGCCTCGAAACTCCGAGATTTCTGACGGCATTTTCAAAATACCATAATGAAAATTTCGAAAATTTATGTTTAATAAATGGAACTGAAATGAATATATTTATTTCAATCATGTATTTTTTCAGAAATTTTGAAATTTGCATAAGGTAATTTTATAATCACGCCAAAAAACTCGTTCTTTCGAGACTTTTGTCATTTGCTCTTTATTTTATTTTAAAATGAATCTGCTATATCATCAGAGATGGTACCTTACCGACAGTAGACCAAGCCGCCAAACCATGAAGGCAGAAAATCTACACAATATCGATCAAGTTACGAATCTTCAATAACAGAAAATGCTTAACGTCTTAATCGGACTACAGTCTGTCAAGTTAAAGCGTGGGTGGCTTTACTCACAGTCGGTAAGGTGTATCGACATGATTTTGGTGTCGAAATAGTAAGAAGAGCTCCCTCTTTCATGCTTTTTGATTTAACATTCAGTTTGCTTTCAATTCTCATCTTGTTACCACGTTACAAAAAATGAGTTCCGTATA
>NC_046662.1:101278495-101284582 GCF_010883055.1 Belonocnema kinseyi
GAAAAAGGGAGCTCTTCTTAATATTTTGACACCAAAATCATGTCGATACACCTTACCGACTGCGAGTAAAGCCACCCACGCTTTAACTTGACAGACTGTAGATGAAAAATAATATTTTCAAATTAAAATTATTTCTTGAAAAAAATATCCTACCCCTTCTTCACTCCATTGGGAATTGAACCACATTGCTTCTGATTTCCGGTCAGGTGCTTTTCCAATTAAGCTTTTAGACGGATCAGAATAAGAACTCTTAATTCAAGAAAATAACGCTAATTTGTAGATAGGTGTTAATGGTACAAGTAATTATTTATAAATGAATCTGCTATATCCTCAGAGATGGTACCTTACCAAAACTAGATCAACCTTCCAAACCACGAAGGCAGAAAATCTACATAATACCGATCAAGTTAAGAATCTTCAATAACAGAAAATGCTTAACGTCTTAATCAGACTAGATGGAAAATAATATTTTCAAATTAAAATTATTTCTTGAAAAAAAGATCCTACTTCTTCTTCACTCCATTGAATGTATTGATATTTTTAAACAAATGGTTGTTACGCAAAAGATTTCAGTGTTAAACTGATAATTTTACAGTCGAAAAAAATGGATCGTTTAACATGATGAATTTTGCATAAAAGTATTTTCTCGAATTAAGAAAACAATTTTTATGGTCGGAAGATCTTTTTCATAAAACCAAGTAATAGTAAATAGTTTCTTTTCATTATTTTATATCCCAAATATAATTACCACATAATTTTCACATTATGTCTTTGTAACCTCATTATGTTTTGATACTTTTCCAGACTGGGCCCCGTTCACCTTTAGAAAACTATTGAAATATTAATTATAAATTATTCACTTATTTTTACATTATCATCAGAGAAGGTATTAGATTTGTGTAAAATTTGACCCCCCCCCCCAGTTTTTCTCAAATGTTCACGTTTTGAGACCCTCTGAAACTGAAAACAGGTTTTTATGAATGTGTCTGTCTGTATGCCTGCCTGTATGTCTGCATGTATGTCTGTCTGTATGCATGTCTGTCTGTGAACACGATAACTTTCGAAAAAATTATTCTATTAGATTGCCCTTTGGCACACTCGTTTAGTGTCCTAAACTAAAGGCAAAGTTTGTTAGTCAGTCATTTTGGATGAAAATTCACGCATGATATCAAAAAAAGTCAAGAGAAGGAAAACGTTGCTTTTCGAAATCCCTACAAGATCATGATAACAATTTTTTTAATTTGGTCGAAAAGTTGAAAATTCCAAATTTGATCGTACCAAAAATTTTTGAAACCACATTTTTTCAGGATTACAAAATTCTATGTACGATCGTTTATAGTACTCAAAAACTTAAGCAATTTATTCCTATGACTTTTTTCTATAAATAGAAAATCATCAGAGTTAGGGCATTTTCCAAATCCAAAAAAAAAACAACTAAAATGAACATTTTAAGCCAAACAACGCATAATATGAAAAAAGCCAAAAGAAGAGAAACTTTGCTTTTTGAAAGCCCTACAAGATTATAATAACAAAATTTTCAATTTGGTCAAAAAGTTGAACATTCCAAATTTGATCGTACCAAAAATAATGAAAAATTCAAAAATTCCATTTTTTGGTCAAACTATGAAAGATACGAAAAAAAATGAAAAAGCTCAAATTGCGCGCCCTGGAAAGAACTACAAATTTATGATGTACTGCTTTTCGATATAAGCTACGAAAAAAAATGAGACAAAAATTGTCCATCCAAAAAAGAGCTATAATTTTTGATAGGAGCCGTAGTTTTTGCTTTAGTCGTATAAAATATCATTAAAAATCAAAATATTAAATTTGTTTGAAAAAACGAAACAAGGTACGAACTTAAATTACCAGACAAAAGTTGTTCGCCTAAAGATCTATAAATTTATTATTAATTATTTTTTGGTTGGACGAGTAGATCTTCTTTTAATCGTAAAACATAAGATATAAAATGCAAAAATGAACTTTTTGAAAAAAGCGCAGAAAAGACGAAAGAGGACACAGGCTCCTATAAACTATAAAGGACCCTGTATATGTAATTGTAATGATATACATTTATTAAAACGATGCATGTTTCAGAGCAGCTTAGAATACTATTTAAAGCAAAATAAGAAACAAATACAAAAATAATCATAATAAATACAATTTGCTTTTTATTTTGAAAATTTTTAATAAGTAATCCCAGACAGAGTTGCATAAAAATATATTATAATTGATACAAAAGTGTTATGTATAATGTAGAAAAGTTCACATATTGGATAAAATCGAGTGCGAAGCACGGGATACGTGATGAGAATGTGTTCATTAAAGCCAAAAGAGCTTTAACAAAAGAGAGTTCAAAATTACAAAATTACAATTGTCGGTCCGTTCATCTTTGATTTTAAAAGGTCTGTGCATGAATGTGGAAGAAATGCAAAGACCAAGTGCGGAGTGCGATTCCCATCAGTCGCATGCCGTAGATGCGCTCAAACTGTCTTTTAACGAAAGAGAATTCACAATTACAAAATTACAGTGGTGGATTTTTTGAGTCTCAATTTTAAAATGTTTGCGCATGATTGTGCGAAAATACAATGACCGAGCGCGTAGCGCGAGGTAAATACATAAACGAGCGCGAAGCTCGAGATGAATACAACATCGATTGAAAAAAAAAACAAACCGAAATTAACAAACCAGTTCTCTAAATGTAATATATTTTAAAACACTTCATATTTTTTCTATAAGGTTTTAATACTTCCAAAAATAGTATTAATTTAAATATGTTGAATTGAATCGCAATAGACCGATTCCATTTGAAATGAAGCCCACGTTAGAGTACCAGAATAAATTAGCTATTAAATATATTTTTCTACAATGAAAATAAAGGGATACGTACCGCAGGATTTCGCCGGGGTGCGGGTGCTAATCTGGAAAATTGCACCCGTTACGAGCGAAATCGCGGTAAAATTTCAGCCATAACCACGTCTCACGACCGTGAGATACGTGTTTACAGTCTGTAAAGGAATCAATACCACGATCCAGCAAAAGCCTCGTGCACCCTAAAAACACGGAGCGACCCAAGGACTACCGCCTTCTGAATTTTTCCCGCAAGTGTTTTAGCATATTCTTGACACGCAGGGATGCTTCTTAGGCCATTAGCAAGTGAAAGCTTGGCACCTCCAAGAGCGCCGATGATAAGGACGTTCAATTTAACAGAATACTCCGGGTACAATCGTTGCAACTCCCTTATAAGGTCTCGATACCTCTCTGTCTTTTCATTCTCCTTGGCTATGATGTTTTTGTCAGCTTGTGCCGAAAATTCGATAACGAACATGGTTCGCTTCTCGAAGTCAAGAAGAACCATGTCAGGCCTCGAGTGAGCAACAGAAACAATTGTCAAGAATATAAAGTTCCAGTATATGCGGCACTTCCCATTCTCGACAATCGACTCGATTTCCCTAGGAGCATTTAGGGAAGCGATATTAAGGTTAATGCCGTAAGAGTGACAGAGATGGCAATAAAGAACTCTTAGTGCCGCATTGTGCCTTTGAATGTAGGTCGTTCCCGCGTGAGTTGGACAACTAGATAGTATGTGAGCTAAATGCTCGGGGTGTGCATGGCACACCCTGCCGTTATCATCAGGAACGTCTTGGCTCAAAATGTGGCGACGGTATGTTAAGGTGGAAATAACACCGTCTTGGCATGCAAAAATGAAACCCTCCGTACCAGACTTCAATCCGGGCGATTTAACGAAAGCAAACGTTAGCTCACAAGACATTGACTGATCCTTCACATTTCTGTGGAAGATACCGTGTATCCTCTTATCGAGGAGCTGTTCACGAAAGCTTTTCTCTTGTACTTTCTTAATCCGGGCTTTCAGGAGTAAGTACTCAAGGTAGATAGGATTTGATGCATTTTGCTCACCCCTAATGCTGAAGTCAAGTCCAAGTGTTTCAGTAGCTTCCTCCGCTGCTTTGTAGAGAAATGCTCCTTTGCCCACTTCTTCGTGATTCCTGAACATTTTAAGAAGAGGGTCTCTATCATTTGCAACTCTATGTGCTGTACCCAGAATAATCCTGTTGTGAAGACGTTCAAGACTCAATATTCCGCGACCACGTTGACGGCGTGAGATGTACAGTTGCGGAACGGAAGACTTAAGATGCATGCTTTTTGTCATGTGCATAACCTTTCTTGTCCCGATATCAAGTGATCTGAGCTCGGTCTTCGTCCATGTAACTACTCCAAATGAATAGAATACTACCGGGACGGCAAGCATGTTCGTTGCAGATACTTTGTTCCTCACCGACAGTTCGGAAGACCAAATCTGTCGGATGAGATGTTTATATCTGCTTCGGAGAGTATTCTTTATAGATGTCATATCCTCAATGTCGCTCTGTGGCACGCCCAGATATGTATAAGTGTCTCCAGCGCAAAGGTGTCGTATAGCGCTTCTTTCAACGAGCTCAGGATCTTCAGGGATGCCATTAAGTTTTCCTCGCTTCAAATAAACCTTGGCGCATTTTTCTAACCCAAATTATATTCCAATTTCCTTAGTATATCGTTTGACAATGCCTAGAGCTAGATGTAGTTGCTCTTTGTTTTTAGCATAGATCTTAAGATCGTCCATGTAAAATACATGAGTGACCTTGTACTTTCGATCTGCAGGTTTGCCGCACAAGTACCCGTCGGAATGACGAAGTGCTAGAGATAGTGGCAATAATGTAAGGCAAAAGAAGAGTGGGCTCATGGTATCGCCCTGAAAGACACCTCTCTGAAAAGTGACCTTGTTAGTTGTCACACGATTTTTTCCAGATGAGATAGTAAATCTGGTTTTCCAAAGCGGCACCAATCTCTCTATGCACCTAACGGCTCTTCCGACTTCAAATATGAGGTGAAAATACGGGCCAAATGCTGATGGGTTGAAGAAAACTTCTTCCACCAGAAGGTTTTGATACAATCTGGTCCCGGTGCGGAATAGTTCTTCATCCCTCTTAATACTTTTTTCACCTCCTTGGTAGTGATGGGTGGGCATTCTTTATCAGGCCTTATGAGGGCAACACATAACTCCCTGAAGCTATTTATATTTTCTGAGTCTTCGTCCAGTCTATGCTGCACTTCGTAGACTTCTCTCCAAAATACTTCGACCTCCTCTGGTTTGGGTGGGAGTTCGACAGTAACCGGAGGGTCTTGGAAGAGTCGAGATAGGTCAGAGAGAAACTGGTGATTTGATCTGACCCACCTCTTCCTCCGCTCTAGACTTATCTTAGCGTCAGATAGTATCCGTATTCTCTCAACAATATGCTGCCTGATGGTCAGCAGCTTTGACTTGTTAAGTGTGTGATAACGGGTCTGGAGTTCGCGTGTGAACTTTCGAACCTTGGCGGTAAAATTCCTGCCAGATGTGATGTAGTCAATCACACATTGAATGCAGGACGCGTACTGTCTTGCCCAGCCTATTTTTATGGCAAGTTGATGCATTCGTCTTTTGGTCTTATGATCAGCCGTTAGTTTTGTTTTACGGTTCGCATCGGCCAAAGCTCTTGCTGCATTATACACACAATAATTGATATCCCAGAGGTCGGATTCACCGGAAAAATGTCCACGAAGCTCGTCATCCATTTCAGCCAGATCTTTAAGCTTGAGAGAAACTTTGGTGCTGATGTTTCTCCGGGTTGTAAAGCATCGCTCTTCATCTATTAGATGCCTGCCCGCGGTTGGTCTTAGTGTAGCCTCTCTTTCTTTGTTGCCGGCTTGTTCTAGTTGTGGTAGAGTAGGCGTTCCGCTTACATAGACCCTTTTACGGAGTAGTTTAGCATGGTTTCGCAGACGTTGCTGCGAAAAGTGCGATAGCTCCGGGTGTTTCTCGCACCACAGAGCATGCAGCCGTGTCATGTAACGCCGTTCACGCGTAACATTCGCATCGTAGCACTCTAGCAAGTGGTGATTCAGTCGCTCCGTCCACCCAAAGGTCGCGAGATCCCGCCGATCTATCGCATTGAATCCATCTTCATTGGCTCCCCCGGCTCTAGATTGGTCGGCATTGTTGGCCGACCCATTGTCGGGAGCCCTGCGCGTTCTGTTGTTTTGAACCGCACT
>NC_046662.1:101284682-101291562 GCF_010883055.1 Belonocnema kinseyi
TTGAATCCATCTTCATTGGCTCCCCCGGCTCTAGATTGGTCGGCATTGTTGGCCGACCCATTGTCGGGAGCCCTGCGCGTTCTGTTGTTTTGAACCGCACTTTCCACAACTATGTTTGGTGTTGTCGTTGTTGTTCCCACGAGAAGCTAGGGAAAGGGGTTCGTCCATCCTGGTAGAGCTCCACATGCAAGGATAAGGCTGCGTACTCTGAGAGGTCGCCCGGTATCTCAGAGTCACCGGTCTAGACACCTCACCTAGGTTCCATTCAGCTTTCGGCACGGTTTTCCCACCTCCGCTTGGGGTTTAACTCCTTCGGGACCACCCATTGACAATTGTCCGCGATTGCCTATTTATTTTTGTAACCATATATAGCAGAAACCCTTGATACAGGGACCCTCTATCCGGAACCCGAGGACGCGTTCGGTGGCTTTGTCATAGGCCCTTCGGTTTGATTCTAGAGGAATCCAAACCGAATCGAATAGGGGTTCGTCCGGGATATATATATATATATATTTTTTTTTTTAAATGCTGTCTTTTTTTACTAGTTACATATGTTTGAATATCTACTTTTGCAATTGATAAAAAATTAACTAATCTATCGAATGACATAATGAAGATAGAACAATTTTTGAAAATGACAAAATGGCAGTCATCTTTTTTGAAAATATTGAAACCAGACTTTCTCAAAAAGTCCACCTCTTAAAATTTTAATTTTTTGAGGGACTATTGAATATTATGTGCACTTCATTTTTCATGTACACTTTTTTATGTAAGCCATTTTTTAAACAACAACAAATTATCCTAAAGACATCAAATATTTAATTTTTGCGTAAAATGCTGAGATAAAGGGTAAATGTGAAAAGCACAAAATTGTTTAGAATTTAAATTTTCTACCAAAAAGTCTTTTATAGTTTTTACAAGGTTTCATTCCATCGACTTAAATATTTACTTTGTTTATGATGGTTACCGCTGCATTCGTAAATATTGAAGTCGATAGAAGGTAAGCTTTAAAAAGTGAAAAAGATTTTTTGTAAGAATTTTATTTTTAAACAACTTCGTACTCTTCACACTTACACCTTTTTTTAGCAGTTTACACAAAATTTAAAAATTTTAATTTTTGGAAAAACAATTTTCTTTTTAAGAAATCGTTTACCTAAAAAAGCATTTATTTAAATAGCCGCGATTTTGTCATTTCCTAAAAATGTTACATTTCCTTGGGGCCATTTAATAGATTAGGGATTCCCCTATATCATTTAGAAAAACAAATATCTATAAGTATATGTAACAAGTACAAAAATGGAGTTTCAAAAATAAATTTGTCATTTTTGACAGATTTTGACAATTGGTAGGTTAACTTCAATAGCTCGTAATTCCTAAGATAAGTTATTTTAGCTAAAATATGATATACGTATCCCTTTATTTTCATCGAATAATGATATTTTTAAAAGCTATGCTTATCAAATATAGGTAAAAGAATAAAGTGGTGGGCAAAGAAAGTTGAAGATTTGTTGAGTCGTTACGTAGGTCGACTTCCGTAATGCTTATTCAACGAAGAACACGCGGAAATCGAGATCAAGTAGTGAGAAATTTCTCCTTAGGCTCGGTATCCTTTTTTTATCTGGTTCTGATATAAGTGCTTTCGATTTGCCCTATCAATCGAAAGATTAGTTTGTCAAAGGCAAACCCAGATTGA
The DNA here is from genome assembly GCF_010883055.1 of Belonocnema kinseyi. NCBI lineage: Eukaryota > Metazoa > Arthropoda > Insecta > Hymenoptera > Cynipidae > Belonocnema > Belonocnema kinseyi. The sequence goes on from NC_046662.1 coordinate 101,286,376, forward strand.
TACATCAATCCTAGCCTATTCATAATTATAGCGTTTAAACATTGTTTTTAATGAATGCAGTATTTTTTGCTGAAGAGAAAAACAAAAACAAAAACCAATTCACTTTTAAGTTTAAAACTCTAAATTGTATTGGATTGAAAATACAGAGATGTAGAGAAATGAAAAGTAATTATATTGAGCGTCAGATATAGATAAATTAGATGGTTCTGTGAATCAGATAGTCGACTAACATAAAGCTTCAAATAAGGTAAATAAACCAAACCACCTTGAGCCACACTTGGATTTTTGTATCACAGATCTGCAGCTCCATGTGATGAACAGAGATTTTCTTTTGTCATTTATTGTACTAGCTAAACCCATAATTAAATAAGAATATAATATTAATTTCAAATATTAATTTTAAGATAAATATAAAATATAAATCTTGTAACAAAGAAAATTTCTATATGATTCCATGGAAAATAGACATAAGGACACCAAAGTCTTGTCATTGTCTTTAACAAAAACGAGAATTTTTCTATTGAATGTACATAATGCAATGAAATGTTACATATTCTCGAGCACGCTTGTATGGCACACGTAGAAATGGCCACAGTTGTGGTCCTTGTAAATATAACCTTTGATATAACCCTAAGCAAAAATATATAATCCCTGATCGCTTAAACCATTTTTTTAGCATTTTAAAGAATATCATAATGTTAAAACTGTTATATTGAAGTGGAAGTTTGATATTAGTTCTTTTATGTGTATGCGCATAAAATTAGAAACTGGTAAGTTATATACTTATTGTTTTCCACGTTTTTGCAATAAATCTAAAGTACCACATCCATTGCAAAATTACTTTAATTACATAGTATCACAGATACTTCGAGATAAGTAAAATCAATTTTCTGCTTTTAAATAATAATTTACACGAGAGCTGCGCAAACTTGCATTGTACGTCCGTCCGATTCTACAAATAAGTCTAAATTTTAGTCTACTGCTTCATCTGGTTGCACATGATTGCTTGTTGTTAATATTTGTATCTTATATTGCTAATCATTTGTATCGGTCTTAGGACGAAAAAACTTACTGAATAAATAAAAATAATATAATAAAATTTCAAAACGAAAATGGGATGAAAAGTACTGGTTGAGTTGTAGAAAGTCACAAGAGTGTGGATGCCCCGCGCCAACTAGCCGCAGCGCTACCAGGCGATCTGTAGTGCATCAGTGCACGGCGTGCCTGAACGAGAAATAAATAAAATTTTCTTGAACAACTCAGATCTTTGCAGTATCTTCGAGTAGAACATGAATATCGATGTTCTGTACAAAAATAAAAATATTTCGTCAAGCTCCTTCAAAATAAAACTGGTTTAAAGGTTTTTATACCTTTCTTTCACTCATTTGGTACCTAAAGCAGCTTTCAGCTGTTTTCTTTTTCCAAGTTACATATCAATCAATCTCTACATCTCTACATTAGTTATGACGGAGAAACATTCAATTTTTCAAAGAAACCAAAGGAAAAAAAATTACGAAATCTAAGTTGCAGTCGTTCAAAAGCAGTTTGAAAAGAAGGTAAAAATAACATTTTCCATAGCGACTTTATCAATTCTATTTGAATTAAAAGTAATTTTCCAGTCAATGGACGTGTTTGTTTTGCAAAAAGTACTTAATTCAAACCAAATTTTGCCGTATATCTGTTGTCATTACCCCGTTTTACGAGATTGTAAATTTTTTCAAAAATTGCGTAAAACCAGATCTTTTTTCACCCTTAAAAAAACTATGTGGCCGTTTAAAAATAAAATAGCGACATCAGACAAGCGGATAAATTTTCTGTAAATGAATGACTCATATGTGACTTCGAAAAAAATAGCTGAAAGCTGCTTTAGGTACCTAATGAGTGAAAGAAAGGCATAAAAAACGTTTAAGCCAATTTCATTTTGCAGGAGTTCGACGAAATATTTTTATTTTTGTACAAAACATCGCTATTAATGTTCTACTCGAAGATCCTGCAAAGATCTGAGTTGTTTAAGAAAATTTTATTTACTTTTCGTTCAGGCACGCCGTGAGTGATTTTAATACCTAATCCAAACGATTTTTCTGTAATATTTGTCACCTTCGAAGAAAATCATACGGAAACTGGTGAAAGCTTTAGAACTCCGTTCGATTCTGCAAAGATTGCGTTGAACATACAAAAACAGATCAACATGAAGTAGATAATGGGACCTTCAATATTTCTCTGAAAAACTGCGTCCTGCTTCTAGAAACGGAAGAATTTATCATTGCGATTCATAACATGGTTTTAGCACCTAAAATAATCGCAAGCACGTGTTAAATCAATACTTGGCCGGCCGTTGCCGATTATGTGGAGATGCCAAACAATACATCAAGCATTATATTGATGGTTGTCATGTAATGGCTCGGATAGAATACACGCACAGACATAATGATGTGGCGGGCATTATACATCAAAAACTTACCCTAAACCTAAGACTCTCAACATAATGTACGCCTTATAGATACATGCCATCGCCCATTTTAGGAAACGAAGATTGCATCTTATATTGGGGTGTTACTATCCAAACGGATCATAATAACTGAGCCAACCGACCGACATTATATGATGCGTGAAAGAAAGGCGGAAAAGTCCACTTTATGTACATTGCTTGTCCACTTAGCCGAAATTTTCAGGCAGGATTAACTGAATATCTTGAACATCAGCTCAGAAAGAAGTGTTATTAAACACCTATCACATTGTGAAAAACACTTCCTAGACTATTAGGAAGTAGGCGAATAAAATTCTATGAAGTGGCAGATGGTTAATCTAAAAAAGCATCTAGGGACGACTAATGTCACCTTCAACGTTCGCGACCGCTGTGTAAGGACAACAGTGGTAAAATTTCAACTCCAGGATACATCATAGGGGATAGTGAGGCTAAACCGAAAACTGATTTTTTAAAGAAAAATATAAACCGTCTGAACCTGTTTGTTTTATATATATCAATTAATTTATAAATTAAAATTAATTCTGCATGACATGGCACATTTTACGGCATAAAAAGTGTTTACGGAGGTCAAAAGTTTCTTCCGACGCTTGCGGAAAATTGTATTTTTCTTGTTGATATTGTCGCCCGCTATAATCAAAGTATATTTATCTTACGTAAAAAAGGTGCTGAACATGAACCTTTTGTTCAATTTTGATTTTCCTATTACTTTCAATGAATTTAGATGCTAGTATATAAGATTGACACGTGGAGCTAAGTCGACACTGAGTTCCTCATCTTGCCCACAGAATACAGACAATATACAGACATAGATACAGACAGATACCTTTTCAGAAATCTTTTTTTCCGACTCAAGAGGCTCAAAACGTAAATATTTGACCAATTTGACTAATTTTACATAAAACTAATACCTTCTCATTATAAGATAACAATGTGAAAATTTTCGGTGGATCATTATAGTCAAATGTTGACTTACTCCCAAGAGGTTGTCGTGTTATAGCGCCACGATTTTTCGCTCGACAGATTTTCCATCACCTCATTGTTTTATAGTAATTGATAAACATAGCATCTAACTTTAAAATCAAAATCAACATTTTGTAGCCAGCTAATTTGTCGATCCATCAATACTTAATACGTTTTCAAACAAATTTTTTTTTCAATTAAAAACCCTCTTGAAAACAAATTGTCGGCTTATAATATCCTTATCTCGCCAGTCACTTGACTTAGACATCGGGGATTATCCAAAAGATGTTACCTGAATGTCGTAAAAACACTTTTGAGAAATTTGTCAAATCAAGTCAGCTTTTGATACACTTTCTTAGGATCCCAAAATAAACTTCAATTTCGTCAACCAGATATTTCCAAACAAAAACTAAAAATTTTAAGAGAATTTTGAAAATTTGAGAAAGAGTTTTTTTAAGAATGAGAAATTGTTGTCAAAGCTTCTGTTACCTAGCAAAAAGGCTTGCAAATTTTCCCAAAGTTGAAATATACATATTAATAGTATGAAAACTAGTGCGAAGCAGGAGAGCGTACTAACGCGGCGCGCCCCATGCTCACATGCACTGTTGGACGGAATCGCGAAGGCTGGCCAAAAGTAGCAAATGTAAGTAAAATGGGACAAGTTCCGTTACTTGCGGATTTGTGGGGTCGCTGATTACTAATCAGATGTCAAATATTCCGAAAACAAAATTGCGGATCCAATATGGCAGACGAGTATGCTAAATAATTTTTTTGACTTTTTTAAAAATTGCTATAAAGGGATTTTCAAGATCGCTAATTACAAATCCTATGTCAACAACATAAAAAACAACATGGCGGATCCAATATGGCGAGCGATTATGCTATATAAAGTTCAGATTCTTTTCAAAATTGGTATAAGTGGGGTTTGAAGCTCGCTGATTACGAATCCGATGTCAAAAATAAAAAAATAAAAAATGGCGGGCATCCGGTTCGTATTGAGCGACCTCAAAAACCCATTATACCAATAAATTTGAATAAAATTAAAATAACAAAAAATTATTTAGCATATTTACCCGTCACATTGGATTGGCCATTTTCTTTTCGGAATTTTCGAGATCACATTCGACATCAGTGATCTTAGAAATCTGTGAGTTACAGAATTTTGGCCCATTTTATGTTCATTTTATACTTTTGGCCACCTTTTTGCGATTTGGTTACACTGGCAGTGTGCACCGCAGCCACCAGAGAAAAATCCGTGTAAAGAACAAAGTTGCAAAAAGTGGCAGCCAATTTCCATATATATATATATACATAATTAAAAATTTGTCATAAGGACAACCGCAGGATTTCGCCGGGAGCGGGTGCTAATCTGGAAAATTGCACCCGCTTCCAGCGAAATCGCGGTAAAATTTCGGCCACAACCACGTCTCACAACCGTGAAGTAGGTGGTTACAGTCTGTAAAGGAATCAATACGACGATCCAGCAAAAGCCTCGTGCACCTTAAGAACACGGAGCGACCCAACGACAACCGCCTTCTGCATTTTTCCCGCAAGTGTTCTAGCATATTGTTAACATGCAGGGATGCTTTTTAGGCCATTAGCAAGTGAAAGCTTGGCACCTCCAAGAGCGCCGATGTTAAGGACGATCAGTTTAACAGAATATTCCGGGTACAATCGTCGCAACTCCCTTATAAGGTCTCGATACCTCTCTTTCTTTTCATTCTCCTTGGTTATGATGT
>NC_046662.1:101291662-101296557 GCF_010883055.1 Belonocnema kinseyi
TCACTGGTGTTAAAAATTACTTTTGCACATTTTTTCAAATAATTTCTCGCTGCCTATGTGAAAAAATTCTATCAGATATTTATAAGAATTTTAAAGAAAAATATCAATTATTTTTAGTTTTGCATTTAAAGGTTTTATTGCGATCATCATCAAGTGCAGAATCCATATTCGAACGTGTGAATTTGTTTAATTCTGCCAAAATAAAATAATTTTAACAACAAACAATTTATTTCGACTTGAGAAGCGCAAAACGTTTCGTCCTATGAAGCGCACGTTCAAATTAAGCCCAAGAGCAATTTAGAAATACACTAGCAGTCTTGCGCGCGCCTATTTATCTTTTTATGAAAAAGATTAAATCAGGAGCCTATCTTTTCTATGTTATACATATTTAATGAATGTTACAAAATATTAGTATAAAATAATAGAAGACACCAAGTGTTGAGTTCTTTATCTGAAACCGTAATTAAGCTTTTATAACAGGATTTCAAAGAATTATATATTTTTTGGTAGAAAATGAAATTGAACTATTTTATTCCAAATGAGCTTGTTTAGAAATCAATTTAGAAAAATTTTTGAACGCGCATTATAATTAGCAATGACCTTTTAGGTAGAAAACACATGTAATAAGCTTGCTGCCACTTGGTAAACTCTTTCCTGAAAATCTTGGTTAAGTCTCCCCAATATTAGTTCATGCGTTCAATGTCATAAAATTTTTAGTAATAACTTTTTTATTATTTCGATTTATACAAAATCATTATACTACTTTGTAGTGAATAACGCGATATATGATTACTGTACGAATTTTGATTACAAGAGTAGATAAATCCTTACAAACTTGTAAAGAAATTACATTATTGACCGCAAATTTCTGCCAATTGTCGAATATCGGACTTAGTTATGTCTCCCACTTTCCCCTGGACTTTTCACATTAAAGTTTTTGAAAAGACATAAATATTTTCTTTAAAATTAAACTAATAATTATTATATTTCAAATTACATTGAAAGTAATGAAATTTTGTATTAAAAATAATACTTTCAACAAATGAATACTTGAAAACTTATGTGGGGTGAAGCTGTTGTCAAAAATGTGGTTTATGGTGGTAGATGTAGGGTAAAGGTGTCATAACTGTTTTACAGAAAAATAGTCTTCTGACTTGAAAGTTTAAGGAGTCGGACAAATTTTGTTATTTCCTAACTGACAATTCTTTATTTGTTTGAAATTCGTCTTTCTGGTTGAAAAATTCATAATTTTAGTTAAAAATTCATCTCTTCCCGAGTAAAAATTCTGACAGACATGCTCAAGTCGAACTTTTCGACTTCAGCATGTCTTAGTTTTGAGACGGAGCCAGACTTCAATTTATGTCTTGGAGACAAGTTTTTATGCCTTGAAGACATAAATTTACCTCTTGAGTCGAATTTTTATGACTCCAACACGTGCGGTTTATAACTTCGAGCGTGTACCTGCCCTAACAAAAAGGGTAATTCTAACAGTCATAAAAGGTAATCTTTGTTAATGGTTAAACAATATTGTATATTTTTGTACAATATACATATTAAACCAACTTTTTTACGGATTGTTATTTGTATTATACTTGTTTGACGATGATACTGAAAATGTTGTTTGTTTTTACGTATTTCTAACAGCTTAAGAGATCCTTCTAGAAAGTTACAATTTAAATATTTTTGAAGAAACTTTTCAAGGGTTATACTCGTTTAGACCCACTGATTCTGAATTTTTTAATTAGAAAAAACTAATTTAATAATTACAATTTTTCATTTATCAATTTTAATCTCATTTATGAGCCAAAGAAGGTTCGATAACCTCAGCCAAAACAAGGTTCGTCTTAAGTCAAGTAAACGTCATCTTAGTCAAGGCAAGGCTCGACTTAAGACAAGTAAACGGCGTTTTACCTGTGTTGGCCATAAAAGTAAGACGAACGCCGATGCCTCGACTCAGTTTTGAGATACAGCCAGACATCGATGTCTCGGAGACGAACTCAAGACATAACCAAGTTGAACTCAAGTCGAAGCATTTTTACTCGGGTTTTGGCTATTAAATTTACTATTTTTTTCTAAATTCTTTTTTTCGGAAATAAATTAATTTTTGTGTGAAAAATTAACTTTACTACTTTTGATTTAAATTCGAATCTCTTATAGAAAATTAATCTTTATGATTGAAAATTCGTTTCCTTATTTTTATAATGCATCTCTAGGCAGCATTTTGCATTCGTTAAAACATCAAATGTTACCTTTTCTTACGAAAATCAATAGTTGGAGGTTAAAAATTTAACTACTTTGTTGAAAATCTACATATCGGTTAAAAAAATCAAACCCTTGTTAAACATTTATATTTGTTGGTTAAAAATTGAACTATTTGGTTAAAAGTCAAACTAATCGGTTGTAAATGCAAATCTTTCATTAAAATCTCAAATTTGTAACATAACCGTTTACACTGAAAATGAAAATGTTTAATTTTCAGTTTAAAAAAATTAACGAATTGGCAACCAAATAGTTACTTTTTCATCCAAAACCATAACATTTTAACAAAATAGTTAAACTTTCAAGTATGCAGATAAATTTTCAACCAAAAACTAAAAAATATGATTATTTTAAAACAACAACAGCTGAATTAAACAAAAAAATGCATTTTAAGAACATTTTTAACCAGAGATAAATTTTTAACTAAAATAATGAATCTTCAACCAAAAAAATTAATTTGTAAAAGGTCGTTCAAGGTTAAAACAATTAGAGAAATATTCAACAAAAAAGATTAATTTTCAATCAAAGAAAGAAAGAATTTCCAACAAAAGAATTAAATTTTCAACTAAAATGATCGATTCAGCGACTTGAAGTGCAGAACAGGCCTAATACTAAATGGATTCGATCTCCTTTGAAATAATGTTTATAACACGGTCTTTTTTTGAAAACTAATTTTTTTCTAACAGAAAATTAATTTTTTAAATAAAAGTTTAATCTTTTTCAGTTAAAAATCTAACTAATTATTTAAAAATGTATGGAGTTTGTTAAAATGTCTTCTTTTTTAGTAGATAATTAATCTTCTTGTTTGAACATTCTTCTTGCTGATTTAGGATTCAACCATTTTTCTGACAATTTTTTTTTCAAAATTAATTTATTGAAGCTAAAATTTAACTTTCCATTTGCCTTGGTTTAAAATGTACCTTTTTGATTAAATATTCAACTATTTTCTTTAAATTTCTATTTTTCTAAAAATTAATTTCTATAATGGTAGAATCTACTTACACTACTTTTGGTTAAAAAATGATATTTTTTATATAGAATCCTATATTTGTTTGAAACTTTCTAGATTTTGTAGAAAATTCGTAATTTTTGATAAAAAAGTAATATTCTTGGTTGAAAATTAACATTTTTCATTAAGGATTCAGTTATATAAAAAAATTCCTTTTCAGTTTGTCCAAAACAAATTTCTTTAAAAGAAATTTTGATTCTACTATTTTTGGTTGAAAACTGATATTTTAAATTGAAAATTCACCTTTTTTACTTGAAAATTCAATTTAAAAAAATTTTCTGTTTTGGTAAAAAATTAATCCTTTTGGTTCAAAATCGACCTTTTTTCGTTAAAGATTAAATTATTTGGATACCAATTTATCAATTTTGATACAGTATTTACAAATTCAGAATTTTGTTGAAAATTCCTCATTTTTGGTAGAAAAATAAACTTCTTAATTGAAATTTTATCTTTTTTTCGAGGATTCTATTATTATGTGAAAAATTCCTTTTTTTGTGAAAAATATATTTATTCAAGAGAAAACTCGATTATACCATTTTTGATAGGAAAATGATATTTAAAAGAAAATGATATTTTTTTGTTAAAAATATAATTTTCTTAAAGCGTCTTTTTAAACAGGGAAATTAATACTTTGCGGTTCAAAATTCATCTTCTTCATTGAGGGTTCAATTTTTTTTTTTAAATTCCTTCATAGTTAGTGAAAAATTAATTTATGTAAAATAAAATTGGATTATATCATTTTTAATAGAGAATTGATATTAAAAATTGAAAATTGATCTTTTTTAGCTGAAAATCAACCATTTGTTTGAAAATGCACATATTTCGATGAAAATTCGTGTTTTTGGTAGGAAATTAGTCTTCTTGTTTAAAAATTTATCTTTGTGATTAAGTACAAAACTATTAAGTTGCACATTCCTTTTTTTTTGTTTAAAATTAAATTCTTTAACTTAAATTTTAACTATCCCACTTTCGGTAAAACATTAAAATTTTAAATTGCAAATTGATATTTTTGTTTTGAAAAATCAATTATTTATTTCAAGCATCGTCTTTTTTTATATAAAATTAAACTTCTTGGTTCAAAATTCATCTGTTTGTTTGAAACTATAACTATGTATTCTCAAATTCATTAATAAATTTAAACTAATTTGTTGAAAAATTAATTGTTTTGTTGTTCAAGCAGTGGAAGAAATGGTGTTAAAAAATCGCCGAATTACCATCAGAGAAGTTGCTGAAGATGTTGGCATATCGGTTGGCTCATGCCATGCTATCTTTTCGGACGTTTTGGGCATGAGACGCGTGTCAGCGAAATTTGTTCCAAAACTGCTTAATTTTGATCAAAAGATCCATCGCATGACCATCGCTCAGGAGATGTTGAATGAAGTTAATAATGATATTCACCGGATTTGGCCCGCAGTGACTTTTTTCTTTTCTCAAAACTGAGGAGACCCATGAAAGGACATCGATTTTCAACGATTGAGGAGATAAAAACTGCATCACTGAAAGAACTCAAGGCTATACCACAAAATGATTATCGGAAGTGCTTCGATGATTGGAACAAGCGTTGGCACAAGTGTATTATATCTGAGGGGGATTACTTTGAAGGGGACAACATAAATATTGAGGAATA
>NC_046662.1:101296657-101308050 GCF_010883055.1 Belonocnema kinseyi
AATTGTATCTTTTTTAGTTTAAAACTCCAATATTTGTTTGAAAATGGATTTTTTTGATTAAGGATTCAACTATTTTTTAAATGTTTTTTTTTTTGTTTATTAAAAATTAATGTCAGTAAGGAACATTTTTATTATATCATTGTTGGCTGAAAAGTAATCGTCTTTTGTGGAGAATTAATTTTATGGGTAAAAAATTAATCTGTTTTTTATTATTTTCAACATAGATGTCCAAATTCGATTTTTTATTGTCTTATATGGGCAAAAAACGTCTTGCATAAATGACCATAAAAAAATTTTATCGCTGAGAGACTCTGCAAAATAATGTACGAGTATAGAACCTGCTTGATCTTAAGTGATTACTATCTTATTTTAAATACTTTTTATAATATTGTTCTCATAATATTATTTCAACTGCACAATTCCAGGATGAAAAATTATATTTTTAATTAAAAATTAATTTTTTTATTTGAATATTCGTTTTTTTGGTAAAAAATTATTTTTCTTTGTTTAAATCTTATCTTGTTTATTGAGGATTCAACTATTTTCTTGATTTTTTTTGTTTGTTAAAAATTTATGTCTTTAAAGGAAATTTTAATTATATCATTGTTGGTTGAGAACTAATAGTTTTTTGTAGAGAATAAAAGTTATGGGTAAAAAATGAATCTGGTTTTTATTATTCTCAACATAGATGTTCAAATTAGATTTTTTTTCTCAGATAAAAAAAACGTCTTGCATAATTTACTATAAAACCATTTTAATCGCTGAGAGATTCTGCTACATAATGTGTAGAACCTGCCTGATTTTAAGTGAATTCTGTCTCTCTATTTCTTTGTAATTCAAAATTCATATTTTTTGTTAAAACTTTTATTATTTTATGTCAAATTCGCCTGTTTTGGTTAAAATTTTAAATAACCTGTAGAAAATTTCATTTTTTTTATTGAATATTAACTTTTATATACTAAAAACTGAATGATCCTATTTTTGTTTAAAATTTGATATTTTTTATTAAAACTTGATCTTTTTAGTTAAAAATGGAATTATCTGTTTGAAAGCTCCCGTATTTTGTGGAAAATTTGTTTTTTTTTTTGTTAGAAATATAAAACTTCTTCCTTGAAAATTCATTTTTTTTATTGAGAATTGACCTATTTTGTTGTAAGTTCCTTTTTACTTGGTCAAAAACTAATTTCCCGCCGACCATTGGGTGATGATGAAAGTGCCCGTACATCTCTATAGTATGTATCTGTTGCTGGAGCTTTTCAAAACTGTGTTTTTATAAAATAAATATTGACATCCATAAAACTGAACATAATTAATTAAATCCCACGTTTCTTAAACCATATATTATTTAAAACCGCATAAAACATTGAAAGCCTATATATTTTATGCAGCTATTTTGTGGTGAAGGTGAAGTGCAAGGAGTTTAATGGTACTTTTCTGATACTGAGTAAAGTTAGTGTAACATTGGTGTATTTTTAGTTATAAGTTAATGTTTAAGTTATTATTTGCATTCAATATAAACATTAACATTAAGTATTATTCCTGTGATGCATGGAATTTGTTATAAAATTTCATTGCTGATATAAAGTGCGGTAGCAACTTATTGAGATTTTGAGGTTAATATTACATTTTGCAATTCAAGAGCCAACTGCTCGCAGTTAAAAAATGTATCAAAAAACGTAGGATGAAAACATAAAAAAAAATTTTTTATTTTAATCCTGATTAAAATAGTTTCTGTTTTTTCACCAAAAATTTTATAAATTTGAATGAAATTTGTATGAAAAATTTCACTAATTTTCAGTGTATAATATTTTATAGTTTTTTGTAGATATACGGATGATTTACATTAAAGTGGCAAAGATGATCTAATTCTGCGACCAGCAGTTCGCTCATATATGCTAAAATTAATTCCTAACCTCTAAATCTCAAAAAGTTGTTATCGCATTTTGCACCAACAATGGACTTTGATAACAAAACTTATAAAAATGCCATGCTTCATAGGAATATTACTTAATGTTAATGTTTATATTAATGACAAATAATAGCTTAAACATTAACTTGTAATTAAAAATATACTAACTACTAACCCTACCGATAGAAGTCTCAGAGTATATGCTAAAGATTCTCAAGGCTCTGAGAAGCTCTGAGAAATTCGCCGCAAGCATTCAGCTAGATATATTTAATGGTCCATAAACTCGTTTAAATGCTTTGAAGGCTTTAAAATGTCATTTCCGAAATTGAAATAAAAAAAAGATCATAAATAACAAGCAGAGGCCCTGTATTGCGGCAGTACGGGTGGCAAGGTGGTTGTAAAAGAGAATCGTTGATTCGTATTATTGGCTTTGAATTGTGATTTGATTATTATTTCCAACACTGATCCAAAAATACTTCCGCATGCCTGAACTGAGTGGCGCTCATTGGCTCTAGTTCGCGTACGTATTTAAAAATCAAGTACAGACGCGCACCGTAGCCAATGAACATCACTGAAATCCAAGCAAGCGCAGAACAAGACAGCTCCGCCGTGATCAATAACTTCAAGAAAACACGTGTAACGTTCCATTCCTGTCTAACTCACGGTGACTCACGGATGCCTTTGGTGCACGCGTGTAGCTATCAAAGAACGAGCAATTGTGATAATTTTTTCAATATTTTCTAATGCTATCTAACCCACTGACGCCTCGTGTCGCACGCATATAGCAATGAAATCGAGTATTGTGACAATAGAAATCGACAATATCATTTACAGATTTTATATTAAGGATGGGCCCTCTATCATCTATATCGACTATCCGAGGTCTATAACCATCAGTAGATTTTTTTATTCAATTTCATATATCTATTTTATACGTATTTCCTTAAAAAATCTGATAAGCTCTAACTTATTTATGTATAAAAGAATAAATAATTGTATATACATAAAAATATATTCTATTCTGGGTAAATAAAGAGTCGGTCTGACTATATCGCACTGTGACAAGCGATTTTTCGTTGAAAGTTTTATAAAAAGAAGTAAGCTCTATGTTTCTTTATAAATAAACGATGTTAATTTTTAAAAATAACGTTTCTGATTGCAAATGCAAAAATTTTAGAGAAAAAACCGTCTCAAAGTGGCGTTTTGTAGAAAACGAAGATTTAAGATATTAGTTTGGAATTTGAAAGGTACTTTAATTTTGAAAAAAGTTGCAAATTGTTTTATTTAAGATCTTCTTCTTTGAAAAAATAAGTATTTTATTAGTTAAGTGCATTTAAAACATTTTAAGAAGAAAAACTTTGTCAGAAAAAGGTGTTAAAAAATATAAGAGGTTACGCAATTGAAAAAGAAGAAGGTGGAATATGAGTACAGAGAGTCAGTTATAGCAAATATATATACTTTTAGTAGGTCTTATTTATTTATTAACGGCCGAAAATTTCTTTAAAAAGTACATTATTAATTTGCGACCCCCTAATAGGTTGGTGTTCTCAATTTGCAAAAAAAAATAATAACACTTTTTAGCTTCGTTAAAGTTTTGTTAAAGTTTCTTAAATAGACAAAGAGTTAAACTTTTTGTTGAAATTTATAAGAAATCGCACAACTATTTTCAGACTAATTGACAAAAATAGTAGAGTGAGAAAACCAAAATAAATATTTATTTTTGTTCTGACCTAAGGCAAAGGTAAACTATTTCCTTGAAATACGTACTCGGAGCGTTAAAAAATAGATATAGAATAGAATAGTATATTTTTTATTGAAAATATATCTACAAAATCTTGTTATTATGTCTACTGTGGGCGCCTGCAAGGAAATTGTGGCATCTGACTTAGTTTAAATGTTATACAATTGAGTTTGAGGCAGTTTAAAAATATAAGTTTTCTACCAATTTTTGTATTTAAAAATTGTTATTTATAGAATATACTATAAGATTAAAAACATTTTAAAAATTGGAACCGAGCATAAAACGAATCTAACCAGACTTCATTATCTTCAAGCGAGCTGTGCATGTATTTTAAGCAAATAGTCTACGTATTAGGATCACTTTGACGTATAGAAATACGTACATATTGGCAAAATAAAAAAGTTCAAAAATATTTTTGTAGGTTTTGATATATAACAATATTAAGGCATTATCTAGCAATAAGGAATTTCTCTGAAGACTAACGGGTCAATTACAGCGTTATGTATGGTTTCACGGAATTTTCCGTAATACTTTAGCTTTGTATGAGCTGGAAATGGGTTTTTCTTGCGGACAAAATTTTGAGTGAAGTAAAATTACTAATAAATTCTTAAAATTATTATCACAATGATGAAATATCATGACTATCAAGAGAAGAAAATGAATCCAAGATATTCAATTAGATCTTCCACACTCTATAACTGCCAGGAGCCTTGAAAATATTTTTGTTGGCGTGGGCGCTCTTGAATATTAAAAGTCTTTTGCGGACGATGATTCGGTCATGTGGTCAATAATGAAAAATGATAGCGCCCTTATAAATACACTGCTAGAAATGTTTTGAAAATTAATTGAATTTTCAAGAAATTTTATGTATTTGAAAATCCATAAACATATTTTACCTCAGAAATATGTAAATATTCTTTCTAATGTATTGTTTCTAGCTTTCCTGTAAAAATACACTAATTGGGGAGAATTGAAAGAAATGCGCGAGAAGCCCCCACGAATCTTGCCTTATAACAATTATTATAACAATATTTATTACAACAATAATTTTTAGAAACAATATTTATTATAACAATAACTTCCCGTTATTAGTATTTTTAACAACAAGTATCTCGTAAGCCGTAAGAGATAGATAAAAATGGATGTAATTTATTAGTTTTGATCACCCTATGCACTACAATATGATATCCATATTATAAGCTGACATTGATTTTAAACTATCTCTTACGGTTAACGCCATATTTATCGATAATAATAACAATTACCTTAATGTTCATTTAGAACGTTTCTGGAATGATTACAATCGGCGAATATTTTACACGTTCCAGGAACGTCCCTGGAACGTTCCGCGCTATCAGGGCATTCGGATGAATTCACGTGCATTTCAATTAATCCTAATGCTTCTTAATTCGTTCCCACGACTCAGAAAGCAAGTTTTAGGCGAATTTAAAAATGCGAATTTGCCCTAATTTAATTTTTATACTTGGTTCTTCTTCAGCTTAGTTCTAGTTGTCAACTGCGGAATTAGAGGTTAGTGATTACACATTTGTTTTTATTTTTATTTATAAAAATAATTAAAATTGCAATGACGGTGATTGCATGAAACTTCGCTCCACAATATGATTGAAAATTCAAATAAGTCTTTCTAACACAGTTGTGGCTACGTAGGCAGCCCTTCTGATTCCCAATCTTCATATTAATTTCTATTCGTCACTTATCCACATGTATCCTTTTCTTTCCACTCTCTATCCCTATTCTAGTGTTTCCATCCAAATAAATCCTTCCCTTATCGACGGCTATATTTTTCTATCCGTTAGGCAAACAAAAATCTAGTCTATCTTTTCCAATTCCTATCTTCTTATTTAATTTAATAATTTGCTACCTTTTCTAAAATCTCAGATAGCCCTTTCTTCCTGAATCCCAGTTTTTCTACCTAAATTTATCAACAGCTTATCCACCTCTATCCTTTTCTATCGGTTATGAAATCCAAAATCTTTTCTATCTTTTTAAAAACCTATATTTCTATCTAATTGAATCTTTTTCTATTTTTTTAAAATATATGTTAGCTCTATGCTCCCGAATCCCAGCCTTTCTACCGACATGAAGCCTTATCCACGTTTATCCTTTTCTATCCGTTAGGCAATTTAAAATTTCGTCTTTCATTTTAAATCCTTGTTTTACTATCTGACTGAATCCTTTTTTATCTTTTCTCACATATCACATAGCCCTATCCTTCTGAATACTAGTCGTTGCATCCAAACGAATCCTCCGCTTATCCAATACTATCCACCTCTAACCTTAGTGAGGTGTGCGCTACTTGGCGTACATCCGTGACTCAGTACCGACAGGTTCTCGGTATGTGGCTGACTGTAAAAGTTAGACAAAAGTGAAAATCATTTAAACCGTCTCTAACTGCAGGGTCGCCAGACGCCTTTGCAGAGTTTAAACTTCGACTAGTGTGTCATAAAGATAAGGAATTTTGATAATAGGTATATAAACCCTTGCTGGTTTAATACTATTTTGTGAGGGGTTGAAACTTGAAATATATTATTATTTAGAAACGGATAACAATACTACATTTTTTAATGGACTCAAATTGATAGAAACTAAAACGGTACATCGTGGATAGTCCGCGATATAGAGTAAGGAATACAAAGAAATAGGTCTAAGTAAAGACGACGGATAGCCTTTGGAATTAAAAATATAGTGTTTGTGGGACGCAAAGTGTGCATTTAGGAAGGATTGCATATCCCTATTATTTTATATCCATACATTTCCATCTGTTTCAATCTTTTTACGTCCAGCAGGGGAGGCTTGTTAGCTTTCATTTTACTGCTTCAAAATTGGCTAAAGTAAATTTAGGTTGGCTGAAGTGCATTTAGCGAGGGGCTGGTCAACCTGTGGAGATCAGTAGGAATCTCTAAATCTCTGAATGCATCTCTAAATTGCAAAAAATTCACAATTTCAAACATTGAACAAAGATTTTAAAAATTTGGCACATATTTCGGATAGATTAAACAGATTTCACAAAGACCTTAAGGATTTCTCAAAGATTCCAATAATTTCACAAATATTACTCAAATTTCAAATATTTTTTAAAGATTTCCGAAAATTGCAGAAAAATTTCACAAAGATACCAATGATTTTTCAAAGATTTCACAAAGGTTTCACATATTTGAGATAGATTTAAAAAATTGCACTTAGATTTCACTCATTTTTTCAAAGATTTCACAAAGATTTCAAAGATTTTAGACAGATTTAAAAGATTTCAATTAAGATTGCACAAAGATTTCAATGAGTTTCTGAAGATTTTAAATATTTCTTAAAGATTTTGTATCGATTTAAACGATTACACGAAGAATTCAATTATTTCACAAAGATTTGAAATGGGTTTCAAAGGTTGCACACAGATTTAAATGATTTTCCAAAGATTTTTCAATGATTTCGAATAAAATAGAGAAATTCACTAAGACTGTCCTATGATGGCCTACTCTGCTTAAAATTTCAGATAGGACCTGGTTCTAAACGGCTCAAACCGAGCCGTGACCGGTTTTTGTTTCCGGGTTATAACCGAAACCTAACCGGGCTCTATATTGCATGATGCAATATGCATATCTGCTTTTTAGCTGGTTTTCAGCTGGATCCACAAAATACTTCTGCCCGATTCTTATCTGGGCCGAACCGCGCCGTAACTGGTTTTTGTCTTCAGGTTATAACCAATACCTAACCGGGATCTATCTGGCATCATGTAATATTCGTATACGACTTTTACCCGGTTGAAAACTGGATCCGCAAAATACTTGTTTAATGTTTTTCATTAAAATAGAGAACAAAATCTCATCATTTTTTATTACGTTGAATTATTTTTAATTAATAAGAGAATATTGATCATTGTTTTTTTTCTACTTTGGAATGAAATTACGAACTCTTTCTATTATGGAAATATTTCTTCGTTCGACTCCTTTTTGTTTTGCACAAGTTCTATTCACGATAAGAGGACATTGCTGCAGTTTCGTTGAGTGTATAGGTGAAATATCTTCACCTAGGGAGTATAAACCAGGTGATTAATCAAATGCGTGCTACCACTTATAATATATAATGGTGTGGTTGCTTTGCGTGAAACTTGCGTAGGCTTATCACACACGAGTTTTGCTAGCACCACCCTACTCTTAGTGAGAGCAAGAACGCACTTTCAATTCCTAATATATTTATTATCCCGCCAAAACATCTACGAAGCAAAGACTTGGTCAAATACAATTAAATGAAACAACGTGAATATACTTTTTACAAAAACAGAATTATTTGTCTGCAATATTAAGTGAAGTTAGTTACATGAAGATATTTTTTTCGCAAGAGAATACCTCTTGAGAAAAATGAAGATACACTCAAGGCTTTGGAACGGTGTCCGAAAAAATGGTAAAGTCTGTAAAGCACTCGAATATCGTCAATAAGATTTAATAAATAGGGATTAAGGTTTTAGAAAGGCACTTTGAAAATTTCCTCGGCCCCGAAGGGGATTCGCGGTGGCAGAACATTGGGTGACTCTCTGATTTTTTAATGAAAAGAAGGTAACTGATCAAAAGTGAGAGTAGCAAAATGTAGCAATGACGTGTAGTGAATAGGAAGCTGAATGAATGGGACGACAGCTGATCGCTCGAATGATTGGCGAATACAACACCATCACTGTAATTGAAATGAATAATTTCTGCGTGGAATTATGACCCTCATGAGCTTTATTTGTCAGGAAGACGAAAGTAGGATAATGTTTAGGAAATTTAGGAGAGTTTTGATTCGAAGAAGTGTTGATGAAAAAATTAGGGGAAGTAGAGAGGAAGAATGATAGAGTCTAATGGAGGGAGAATGGAAAGCATGTGGAAGGAAGGAGCAGTAGGCACAGTTAGGCGAAAGGAATACTGTCGGAACAAACCTCGCGGCAAACCGAAGATAGAGACTTTCTGCACTAAGGCCTACGGGCGTAAGGTTTTGGCCAGAATGAACAAAATATATCACCCCCACCCGCTTCCTCAGCTCGTTTTCACTGTCCGATTCGCACGGAAATAGAAATGAATGTAGTAAATGTCGTAAAAAATAGGATGCATAAGTGCGAAAGGAATAGAAGCTATGTAACCCCAAAGAGGACACATTATGGTAAAAAGAACTGAAAAATCAATCTTTTTATATCTTGTTATACATTTTAACAACTTCAATATTCAAAAGAATCGACGGTTACAAGAATGCGACAGTGTATGTTATTACGAGACACATTTGTCTATGTAAGTTTATCACAGGCCAGCAGAAAGTACTAATTGTTGGACCAACATTGGTACGCATTGGTGCTGTTCATACCATTTATTACATATGCAAGTAAAAATAGTCACTTAAAAATATTCGAATCATTTTTGTAAGGAAAAAGGAAAATGTGTAACAGTTATTTGTTATATAATTGCGTTAACCAGGTTATTGCAACGAGTGCGATGCTCGCTGTATGAGACGCAGGCGAGCGCTGCAATATTGCACGAATAGTAATTACTGGTACACACGTGTGTTTAACATTATTATTTGCAGCATTAAACCTATGTCGCTTTGAGACTGAACCCGTATGTCAACTTGTTCTTTTAAAGCGCGCAAGCGCAAAAATGGCCACCGGTGTGTTCATGCAGTACCGGCTTGAAACTGTGCTGCCACTGTCGTTTAAAATGTTTAAATAGTCACTTTACACATTATTCAGAAGAGCATAAATTGCAAATTTAGAGGTGGTTGTTGCCAAAATATGTTTCGGTATTTTCTTGATATACTCCCGATATTTTGGGTTTCATATTATATTTTAAAAGTCGAGGTAATCCATGATGTGGGTGTTGAAGAAAAGCATAGTGGTAAGAAAAGAGAACGTTGCTGTATGAAATTCATTTTGATTGCCGAGGTCAAGAGAGGGTACCTTGCGGTGGATTCATCGGTAAGGTTGAGGCCACTCGTTATCCTCGATAATCCGAGAAACTAAAAGGATTGAACATCCTCGATCAAGGATGACGCCGGCTGAACATTCGCCATGTCCAATGGGTTCCGTTTTGTGCTAATTCGAGGTTCGAGAACGATTCGCTTAAATATATATTCGATTAGGGGTAAAGTATATTGTAAATTACGATCAATCTTAACATTAAAAGACGCAAATGGTATACTTTTAAAAACATCGGTAAGCTAAATATATATAAATTTATGTATATGTCATTTTTTCTGAACAAATTCAAGATTCTCAGAACCTTCTCTCAAACTTTAATTTAAGTTACCATAGAAGTAGGAATTGAATATCTTTTTAGAATGTTAGATAAGCACAATTAACTGAATATGGTCTTCAATTACCCTGAAGATTCTTTAAACTACTCAATCATAAAAAATTAAAACTTATAAAAATGTATACTCACTATTTCTAATGAAAAATCGTCAAGAATCTGAAAAAGTTTTTAAAAAGTTTTCGAGCATTCCAAAGTCAATAACATTTAAATAAAATTTGCCTGTATCTAAAAATTTTAGATTCACTAGACTTTCACTTTCAATCATTCACTGAAGATTTTTTTGGTCTGATCCACCGTTTCGAATTAATTACTAGCAGAAAGACGAATGGGATTTTATAGGACAGTCGACCGATGACTCGGCCTATACCATATACGATTTATGGTGACGGAGGTTACACAGATTCTAGTTTACAGCACACTGAATGTACCTGTTCCCAAGTTGCAGAAGTTCAATCCCGTTTAGGAAAGTGATTACCAGTCGAATTGATTTTCATGGAAAAGCAACTTGTGGCAATAACAAAGGTAGCAGCTGTAAATCTTTTCGGATCCGGTAAATTTACGTACGCACGATGGTGCATGAAATCAGCTAATATTCGATTCGATTCGATTCATGAAACGAAGATAATTTCCGAGTTTTAACCTTGCCTGGATAATCTTTCGTCTTATAATCGCTTCATTTTTATTCGAAATATAGCGTGAATTACGCCGCCAGCACTATCTACCGTCGTTTAACTTCATTAAATTGGAATCGACGATTCCAATCTGTCAGTTTCTTTTTGCTAAGTGATATTAAATAAGTTCTATTTCGTCTACAATAATCTTATCTATTTCGAAGGGGAGTTATCTGTAAGTACAATAGTTTATTCGTGTTTTCTATTGCTGATTCTACATGTTTTACCGACATTTGCTCACTTCAATGTGTCGCAGTTGACGAGATCAAAATTATTCTCCTAACTTCGGTGAAACTCACGCCGAAATATGTTTAATTTTTAACCATTGCAAGACTTACCTGCAACAAATTTTAACGTTTCTTTTTTCTGTGAGTGAAGTTTTTCTGATTAATGAATCAAATTATGCTTGCACCACATATTTGAATTTCACTTAGTGGAAGGGAAAAAATAGAAAAATGTGGAAATTGGGCATGTTTACATCCCTAATAACTTATATTTTTCTATCTCTGAACCTATATACGCGGATCATGTACTTCATGGCTAGTTACACCAAACTCTTGCGTTCAGTACCCAGTTCTCAGTCTTCCTTAAACTGCTGGCTCCCTCAGTATCTCAGGAGAGGAGATCGAGAGCGATGGCGACATTATATATATATATAAACACCTATCTCACGGTTGTGAGACGTGGTTGTGGCTGAAATTTTACCGCGATTTCGCTGGAAGCGGGTGCAATTTTTCAGATTAGCACCCGCTCCCGGCATAATTCTGCGGTTGTCCTTATGA
>NC_046662.1:101308150-101312685 GCF_010883055.1 Belonocnema kinseyi
AAGGCTATTTGAAGGCAAACCCCCGACACTTGACTGAAAGAGAGAGTTTGGTGTAATCATCATGTAATATTTGTGAAGAGTTACAATTGCAGCATGTTATATTTCGGAGAGTCACATCGCAGTATTTCTCAATTAGGGAAAAAATTATGCCAACATCTTGCGACATGCCTACGCGAGTAGACTCATTTCAATGAGGCCAGTGGTCACAATCTCACTAGAACAACTGAACCATAAGTAAGTTCAGTTGTTCTAGTTGTAGTAAGTTTATAGTAAGTTCTATTTAGGATCCTTTAAGGTACTGTTAGGATTTTTTATTCTTTGTAAATAGAAAAACTATGTGCTTCTAGTTAAGTCTCAATCTTGTATTTTAGCAAATGTTCAGTATTCAGATGTTGTACAATACAAATATACGCAAAAACGATTTTCAGTCAACAAAATATAAACATCTGACATTATGTATCCAAGCTTGGTATATATTTCAATATTTTTATTCATTTTTTGTTTATAAATGATTTTTCACATACATTTATATGGCAGTTAAATGCTGCATGAATTGGAAAAAGAAAGTTTTTTAGACGGCAGGCGGTGGAAAATTATTTTGGTTAGGACCGATCTATTTTTCCTGATTAGCGCCAAATGAAAAATAGGGAAAACTATCCGAAAGCTTGCGATCACATTTTGGTATCTCTTTGATGCGAAAAAATTAAGCCCACATTTGAGAGGAAAAATGCGAAAGGCGACATGTCACTTTTGTGAAACGTAAAAAGGGCCGGGTATAAAGGGGTGATGAAAAATTAGGATGTGTAGGTTCAGAAATTTTGCCGTTTACATTAGGCGTGAACTTAGTAATTTCCCAATTGAGAGATAATGCAATGTGAATCGCCACGAATATGATATGCTGTAATGTGAAAAACAAAAGAAAGTTTAAGCAATATTTGGTTAAAGTTTATCCTGTAAAGTTAATTTTTGTAGCAACGAATATTTCACAGAGAAAACGAAAGATAAAGTTTACATGGATTTCAGGTAAAAGATTCACTGCACCAAAAATTAACCTTGCCGGATAAACTTTACATAAATCGAAGATAATTAACCTTGCTTAATATTTGTTAATATTTCTGGTAACAATAGCATCGCGATCTTATGTCAGTTTTCAGAAATCTGTATTTTGTCTTGTGTCATGTTGCTGAATATGTAAAATAATGCTTTGTCTTAATTGTCCAATTCTCAAACATTCTTGTTTTGTTAATTGTATTGTCAGTTATATTAGTATAAATCAGTATCGTGAACCGTAAATTTAGTTGTGGTGGAAGTAAAACTGCGCGTTATCTGTTTAAACACGAGTAGTACAGGGATACTTCCAAACCAAGCACGTATTTTTTGGGTGTCTTTGAAAAATATTCTCGAAAATATTAACATTGTGGACAGTAAATAAACGAAGTGAATGATCGAGAATTGTGGTATTGACCAAGTGATCTAAGTACATATTATGTAAAATTCTGAACAAAATAGTCATAACGAATAGTTTCAGAAACAGAATGCATTAAAAATATGCTGCTTTTCTTTGAGTGTTATATCTATCACCATTTATTAATATATCCACATAGAGATTATAGAGAGAAGAAACTTTAGCGAAGCGGAACATACACTGCCCTGAAAAAGTTTGGACTCGCTTAGAAAAATCGTTTTTTTTTGTATTTATATTTATCGCTTTAATTATACCGGAGCTAAAAAATTTCTCTTTAAAAGATTGATTGTTTTTGAAATTTTGTTTAAAATAAGCCCAGGGTGAAGCCAATTTGTCTAGTCTTTAAGTAGATATTTAAAAAATAGTGGATATTTCAATGTTTTTTAAAATTTTCAGTAACTTCCGAAATATTCAACGTTTTTTAATGGTTTTGGGCTCATTTTGAAAAAATTTTTCACCGTATCACAACAACTTACGAGTATAAATCGTAAAAAATTTGTTTTCGAATTGCAAGAATTTCATTCAATTTCATTCAAGTTCTTGCAATTCGAAAATAAATTTTTGAAGATTCATACTCGTAAGCTGTTGTGATGCGGTGAAAAAATAGCTTCAAAATGTACCCAAGAACATTAAAAAACGTTGACTACTTTGGAAGTTATTGAAAATTTAAGAAAACATTGAAATTTACAATATTTTTGCAATATCTACTTAAAAACTAGACAAATTTGCTTCAACCTGAACTTATTTTAAACAGAATTTCGAAAACAATCAACCTTTGAAAGAGACATTTTTTAACTCCGGTATAATTAAAGCGATAAATACAAACAAAAAAAACAAAAATTTCGAAGTGAGCCCAAACTTTTGCAGGGCAGTGTATGTTCCGCTTCACTTTGTTATCAGACACTTTTGTCAGATTATTTTTTTTAGCATGAAGTCCATGTAATTTCAGAATATCTATTTGACTTAACCAGGCAAGCCGGATAAGTTTAACAGAATATCTGGTTTCGTTGACCAGAACGTTGTATTTTTAATCAAACAGAAAACTGTCTAGTAAAGATTTGTAGTTAACCTTACCAGAAATTCTGATTGAATATACCCGAATTTCTGGTAAGAATATCTGAAAAAGTGCCAACCTTTTTTTTTTTAGTAGTTAACATTACATTTAGTATTCAATCCTATGTATATATTAATGATCTGTACCCGTGAGGAAAACTTTCATAGCAGTCTTCCCTGAAAGAAGATCCTCTAGAGTCTAGATTCTAGAACGACCAATTATGGTATTCTTCGCGCAGCCCATTGTTCAATTGATTGAAAAGAAGGGATTTGTTGAGAGGTTTCAGCTAATCAGAGTGAACCTCTTCAAATTCATTAGCACTTGTGAATCGGTCCCTATTCTATCGGAGCCATCGTTTAGTCTTTTTATTCGTTTTTTTTTCGCGCAGTTTGGTATATAAAATTTTGAACATCATGGCTCTCGAAGAAAATACAATTTTATTCAGTATTTTGTTTATTATTTATTAATTGGGGGTTAAGTTATGCAGCCCACGGCAAGTCGCATTGCGGAATTTCTCATTCAGAGAAATTTTTAATTGCTCAACAATTTAGCAAAAGTGCATCTAGTCTCGTTGTCATATTTCTTAGTTAGAGAAATTTGAAGTCCACAAAAAAGTAGCAAAATTGTAGCAAATCACCCATGCGGTGAGTCACATTTGTAGCAACTCTCATTTGAAAAATCTTAAACTCCGCAAACAATTGAAAAAAATTCCGCGAATATAACTCGCCGCCAATGTGACTCATTAGTTGCTTTTTATTGCATACAATATTTGCTACTTATTCATTACGCAATATGTACTATTTAGTTAATATTGATGCATGTGAAAATACACAATTGGTGCAGTACTGGCCCAGTAGAGATAGCCAGAATGTTACTACTGGGTCAGTACTGGCTGGTAATGCTCCACAGTACTAGCGTGCGGTACTGGTGCGGTCCTGCACAACAGGACTGGTTCTGTAAAGGCAAACTGCTGGCGTACGAAGATGCCAAAGTTAATTTTAAAAGTGATAAAAAATAATTCAGTTGTTTTCAGGACGCATCTACTTTATCTATTCATCCACATACAGCTGCATATCGTCCGGATATTATTTATAAGTTCAAAAATGTAAGTTTCCTCCAAACTTGTTGGTTAATTTTAACACCTGCTTTTGCTATATTCTAAAGACATGACAAAAATGTATTTAAAAATAAATATTAATTGATTGTGAATATTTTATTTATAAATATTATTGGCCCTGCTTAGAATAAATACATACATTATATTTTTAAACATTATAGGGGAACGGCCGGTAAGTTATCATTATCTGGATTCATGAAAATAATTTTCTTCTTTCGAAAACTTACATTCAGACATTTTTTAATCATTTTTCCAAACATTGTGTAAATCGTTCCACTCTACCCTACTAAGCAAGTACAGTGAACCACGAGGGCAGTTAGCTATGAGGAAAATCGCTATGCAATATATATCAATCAGTGCAGGTTGTAGTGGCATTTCCACTTTAAGCAATAAAATTTAATAATTGACGTATATTTAAAGATTTCAAGATCAAGACATCTAACTAAAAATCTAAACAAAAAACTGAGTGATAGAAACTAATTCTCGACTATATTAAGTATATTCTGAGGTTCTAAAATCCGTAATCTCCACATGTAATCCAAATTACAAAAATTTACAATGATATTTCTAATTATGTACAAGAAGTAGCAACATATATGGTAATCATTAGCTCGCACTTCTGTCACTGTGCTGTGTGGACACTCTATTTGCTCACTGGACCCGATAATGCAGAGGCTCAATGTACCAACCGCGCACTTTTTAAACTATATTTTGTGTATTTTTAACAATAACCTCATAAATAACAATTACCATTTTGTGAACTTATTGTTAAGATTTAATAGGGTAAAAACCAAATAGCGTAAAAACCAAGAGAAAAAATCTACAGAAAATATAAATATATTTATGGTAACTACAAAGGGGCCATCCATATACCACGTGGACACTTTAGGGGGGGGGGG
>NC_046662.1:101312741-101325824 GCF_010883055.1 Belonocnema kinseyi
GAGCTAGAATCCACGTTGATACACATTTTCCTAAATCTGTGGAAAATATACTGAAATGAGACAAGGTATACACTAAGTATACTCCAATTTTTATATTGTGCTAACGCACAATATAATTTTTATTTTTTTCTCACCACTTTTTCTTTCAAATTCAAATCATGTTTAAACTGACGTTCCTAAGCTAATTCGAATTTTTTCAGCCAATTCATCGCTGCTTTTGTACTTTTTATAGTCCGGGAGCTCGCGACAATTCTATGGACGTCATTTTAGTACTCATTAAAATTTCAGATTCTTTTTTTTTCATAGTCAACAGTTCGAAATTCGTTTACTGACTAACAGCTGTTGGTGTATTTTGCAACAATTTATCGTTAAACTCGTCAAAAATTCGAGTAAAAAAACGTCATTTTAGTACTCTTGAAACCCACGGGGAATGATGGTTTAGATGCTAAAAACTAACAATAAGTTTGACTAACAGCTCCTAAATGGTGCCAAAGTTAACTGGCAGACTGTCAAACATGTAAAAAATTCGAGTGAAAAAACCTCATTTTAGTACTCTTCAAACACATTGAGTATGATTGTTTTAGTGCAAACAACTAACAAAGAATTTGACTGGCAGCTCCTAAATGGTGCTAAAGTTAACTGGCAGACTGTCAAACATGTCAAAAATTCGAGTGAAAAAACGTCATTTTAGTACTCTTCAAACCCACGGGGAATGATTGTTTGGATGCTAAAAACTAACAATAAATTTGACTGGCAGCTCCTGAGTGGTGCTAAAGTTAACTGGGAAACTGTCAAACAAGTCAAAAATTCGAGTCAAAAAACGTCATGTTTGTACTCTTCAAACTCATTGAGGATGATTGTTTTGGTGCAAACAACTAACAAAGAATTTGACTGGCAGCACCTGAGTGGTGTCAAAGTTAACTGGCAAACATGTAAAAAATTCGAGTGAAAAAATGTCATTTTAGTGCTCTTCAAACCCACTGAGGATGATTGTTTTAGTGCAAACAACTAACAAAAAATTGGACTATTAGCTCCTGAGTGGTGCCAAAGTTAATTGGGAAACTGTCAAATATGTCAAAAATTCGAGTGAAAAAACGTTATTTTAGTACTCTTCAAACCCATTGAGGATGATTGTTTTTGGTACAAATAACTAACAAAGAATTTGACTGGCAGCTCCTGAATAGTGGCAAAGTTGACTGACATTTTAATCAGCAACCGGATGAAAGTTTTGTCCTTTTCATTAACTAAAATTTTAGCTATAGGATACTTCTATAAAAATAATATGTATATAAAAAAAGTAACTACGAAAATCTCACTTTTTATGCAAATTCACAGCTCGCAACAATGGGTTTCAAGAGTACTAAAATCACGTTTCTTGACATGAATTTTTGGCATGTTTGACAGCCTGCCAGTCAACTTTGGCACCACTCAGGAGCTGCCAGTCAAACTTCTTGGTAGTTTTTTGCACCTAAAAAATCATCCCCAATGGGTTTCAAGAGTACTAAAATTACGCTTTTTCACTCGAATTTTCGACATGTTTCACAGTTTGTTAGTTAACTTTGGCACCACTAAGGAGCTGCCAGTCAAACTTATTGTTAGTTTTTAAGATCCAAACAATCATTCCCTGTGGGTTTGAAGAATACTAAAATAACGTTTTTTCATTCGAATTTCCGACGAATTTTCCGATAAAATGTTGCAAAATGCACCAACAGCTGTTAGCCAGTCAACGAGTTTCGAACTGTTGACATATGCAAACGTGGACGTGACCACGTCCAAATTCCACGGCTGTCCACGAGGGGGGAGAGGGGGTCAAAAAGTGGTGAAAAATTGTCCCCGTGGTATGTGGATGGCCCCAAAGAATTCATTGAAAAAGTACTTAAATGTAGTCATGTTTACTGAACAATTCGTAAATATGTAAGATTTTTAAATGTGTTAATAATTGCACTTACAGTTTTCCTTGAACATAATACATACTGTTAAACCAAATATTACAAAAGGATAATTTTTTTGTCACATAATCCTTAACAAATTAAGATATCAAATAAAAATAGTCTGAATTGACAGCAGACCGTGGCCTAACCTCTTTATCATGAGTTTCGCATCGTCACAGTGATAGATAATTATGAAAACCTCTGAGTCACGTGACACTCACGTGACACCAATTTGAATAAGTGTTTTATCGCCTTCAATTTTTAATAATTTTTTTTCTGTTGAACGACACAAAAGAAAAAAAAATTATACCGCACCTTCGATTCAGATTAAAATTATGTATTAAATAATTATTTTACCTAAAATCGCAAAACAACCCTATTAAAAAAATTAGAATCACGAAAAGATACAAAGTCACCATTGAAAATCGACATTATTTCTTTTTTAAAGAACAAAATCACGCAAATCGCACAATACTTGAATAGAAAAATCCAAAATACAGAAATACATTGTCAATAAGAAAATAAAACTTTTGAATATGTAGTTTTTTTTAAGTTAACAGGTTCACTGCTCCTGCAACAGCAAGAGTTCTTAATTCTCTTTTTAAAATTAATTTTGTTTATTACTATACGACTTTATATAGATTTGAATTAATAAATAATTTTAATAATGACATAAAATGTCATTTTAAATGAGCGTTTAAAAAATTTTATTGACGAGATTTAAATACGAGTACAATCTCAAACTGCGATGTTTTTTTTTAATACCAATTTTTTCTCATTTTCGTATAACGTTTTGCTTTTTAGATGTTTTAACCATTTTAGAACGATGAAGAATTACATTATATGTAATTTTTTCCGAAAATTTACAATTTATACCGTTTTTCGAAATTTGCAAACACATGGACAGTCATTCAGCACTAGGAAAATTGCCGATTGTCTGCACTGATGACCGCATCTGGGCCAGTATTGCGCCGGTGGGGAACCCCAGTGGACTACAAAATTTTCCACCAGGGTATTCATTTACTTCCGACCAGACAGTCTAGCTAGCGGCTGACCATACTGCTTGATCTTGGGCTAGCCAAAAAAGCTAGTCTTTTGACCAGGCCCAGGCCAGACCATACGGCCCGCACCTGAAGTAGAATCAAGATAGATCGATATTTATCTGGACCTAGCCCTTGTCAGAAGATTTGTCCGGACGGGTAACTTATTTTATTTCTCGAATGATCATGTAGATATAACGATATTTGGTTTATTTTTATTTAAATTATAATATATAATTTGATAGTATTTTTGTTTATAAAAAAATAACTGTATAATTTACAAATAAAATACTTAATTTAAATAAACACAATCTAAAACCGAATGAGTCGCGCTTACCCCGAAAGGGATTTGGCACAAATTATACAGTTGTGAAACTATACTTTAACAGCAAGCGAGAAGTTACGCTTTACAACATCATCTGTACAGCAGATCTTCAATACAGGCCCTTGAATTTGTCTTCAGAGGATGTCTTGAATAACAGCGGCAACTATAAAGTAATTAGAAACGCAATGGAGACAGAAAGCCATCCATGGCGAGCACTCCATAACATTATATCCACATGAAGTGTACAGTGAGGCATTCCAAAATTTGGCTGAGAAAGGGTTTCTATATCCAGAAACGGAAGGATAGGTCATTGTAATTCAGGACTGGGTTGTCGGCACCAGAAATTATCACAAACACATATTACATCAAGACGTGGTTAACCGGTGCCGATTATGTGGAGATACCAACGAATTCATCTAGAGAGAATATACACACAGATATAATGATGTGGCGAGCATTATACACCAACTTGCCTTAAACCTAGTACTTTTAACAGAATGGAAGTATTTCTAATCCTTCTATAGATACATTTCAATGTCTGTTGTAGAAAATGAAGATTACATCTTATATTGGGATGTTACTATCTAGACGGATCATTACATCTAAGCCAATCGATCTGACATCGCGATGCGAGGAAAAAATGTGGAAGAGTCTATATCATCAACATTGCTTGTCCACTTAACGAAAATTTGTAGGTAAGCTATACAACCAGGACCTATAAGTATTGCGAACTAAAGACAACGTGGAGGAATGTGAAACATGCATCTATTTATCTTATTCTGATTTCGACTATAGGCAATGTGCACGCAAGATGCACTGAGCATCTTGAACATTTAGGAGCCAGTAGGGCCCTGGCAGCAGCTCAGAAGGCGGTTTTATTAAATATCGGTCGCAATGCAAGAAACTTTCTCGACTATCAGGAAACAAGCGACTACAATCTGTGGCAGATTGCAGCTCTAAGCTCACAGTAAAAAAAGTGTTCAAAATGATACCAAATTCAATATCATTTTGATATGCAAAAAAATTATACCGAATTCAAGAGCATTTTGATCGGCCGGAGTGAATGATTGACTTTTGAGATCATAATGATCTGATTCGGGATCATGTATGAAGTCAAACCAAGATGGCTGACGTTCTTAGAGTACTTTAGCTCATATGCAAACTTTTTATGGTTTCTGATCGTGTAGTGTAATTGAAAAGTTGAAAAAATAATTAAATCTGATTTTATAAAATATCACCTGTTAACTGTAGTTGTCACGTACAGTTAGATACAATGTTTAGGTTATGTCGTTATGACACCGGCGTCAAGAACTAACGACTATTTTGTTTAGCCGGACAAATGAACCGAAAAAGAAGTTGAAATTGATCTGAAAGGACAGATCATTATGATTTCGAGAGTCAAATGATCGTTGAAGCAAAATTCTCTGCAACAAAATTGATTTTTTTAACTGTGTTAAGGAAGCATCCAGGGCGATTGTTGTCACCTTCAACGCATGCGGCCGCTGTTTAGGTATAACAGCGGTAAAAGACGAACTCCAAACTACACCATGCTTCTGATTTTGTACAAACATCATCGCAAAAATCTCGAACATCGTATTAAATTAACGTATAATATCTTCATCTCATCAGTCACATGATTTATTCCGTGGCTATGATGAAAAAGCGGGTTCACCCGAGAAAAACTTTAAAATAATAATAATAATAATAATAATAATAATAATACGGCTAAGTTTACTACACTTAAAAAAATTACTAATATTATGTTATTTTTGATCAACCATCTTAAACCTGAGACATTAATATGATAATAATATGTAACTATGTAAAATTTTTCGCGAAATAAAGTCTGCTGCTGATCATTAGGATTTAATAACAATGACAGTACTTATCTATATTAGAAGCAAATAAAAAAAATTTCTTTCGAAATTCGTAACAATTGACCAGTTTTCATCAATCTTAACAATCCTGGTAAAGATTTCATTAATATTAGACAAACTGTAAACGAACTAAACCCTTAAAAGTTAGGTATGTAATCCTACGTTTATAGAGATGCTCCAGTACAGTCCTCGTTCTCTATGGATCGCTCTCAATAGGGCCGCTTCACCTGATCCGTAAGTAGCGCTACTCCCACCCTGTTTACAGCTGAGATTCATTTGTTCTTTTCCCAATAGGGCCGCGCAAGAGGCTGTGTACTAAGTATTCCGCGAGTCATCTATCAGACATATGGGTTTGACACCCTTAACACACCCCACGAGTACCTGAAAACTACCCCTAAAACCAAAAACATCAATTCTTCATGAAATCCACCTTTTGAACACTGTATTCTCGTCTTTTTTTTACTTAAAATTAATAATATTGGTCCAGTGTAACATTTATTATCATTGGTTAATTAAGTTATAATTATTTAAACCAATGGAATTGTTTAAACAATTTTTTTCTCGAAAATTCGTTATTCCCCCTAAAAATTATTACTATTGGTCTAGTGGAATATTTGTTAACATTAGTTAATTAATTTTCAATTATTTAAACAAATGAAATTTGAATAAATAATTTTTTATTAAAAATTATTAATATTTCTTCAGTAGAATATTTACAAACATTGTTCAATTAATTATTTTTAATAAAAAATATTAATTAAATATTACTGATAAATTAATAAAAAACATTGCAAGGGCAATGTTGTCATGTCCAACATGTCGAAGGCATTTTTGAGTTGAGAGTTGGATTTTTCTTTGATTATTTAACACGGGGCTGTCCCGGTATATATCATCAGTCACGGACGCATTTTTGTAATTCAATTAAAAATTAATGAAGGAATGTTATTAAATATTCCACTAGACTAATAGTAATAATTTTAAGAAGAAAAAAAATTTTTCGAAAAAATTTTTTTAACAAATTCCATTTGTTTAAATGATAAGAAATTGATTAACCAATGATAATAAATATTCCACTCGACCAATATGAATAATATTAATTTTAAAAAACAGAATACAGTGCTCAGAATGTTGATTTAATTTAAAATTGACATTTTTTGTTTTCAAGGTAGTTTTCAGGTACTCTTGGGGGTGTGTTAGGCTTGTAAAACCCATATGTTTGATACATTAAATTATTGTTGGATCATTTTCAACAGGCCCCCATACTTTCACTAATGCCCACCCATCACTACCGAGAAGGTGAAAAAAGTATTAAAAGAGATGAAGAACTATTCCACTCCGGAACCACATGGTATCAAGAACTTCTGGTGGAAAAAGTTTTCTTCAAACCATCAGCATTTGGCCCGTATTTTCACCTCATATTTAATGTCGGAAAAGTCAATTCCGGAGTAATTGGTGAAAGGGCGCACATTCGATTCAACCTCCCATAGACATATCATCTGTCTTTTGGAAAGCTTAAAGGTTTATCCGCAAATCGTGAGGTGCATAGAGAGATTGATGCCGCTTTGGGAAACCAGATTGACTATCTCATCTGGAAAAAATGGTGTGGTAAATAATAAGGTCACCTTTCAGAGAGGTAACTTTCAGGGCGACACATTGAGCCCACTCCTCTTTTGCCTAACATTATTTCCACTATCTCCAGCACTTCGCCATTCCGACGGGTACTTTTGCAGCAAACCTGCAGATCGAAAGTACAAGGTCACTCATGTATTTTACATGAACGATCTTAAGATCTATGCTAAAAACAAAGAGTAATTACATCTAGCTCTACACTGAGAAAACAGTACTCTTGAATCAAAAGTGCCGGTGCTTTTGAATTCCGCATTATTAATATAATAATTTGTCAATAATCCAATACAGTTTGCTTTGCATGAAATAATTCGAGTTTTTTAATTAAAATTACAGTACTATAGATTAAAATTTTGACGATTATATGAAGTTCCAGCATATAAAGTTAAGAAAAATAAATGCAAATTTATTTCGAAAAAATGTTGCATACAAAGTGTTAAACATACTTTTGAATTAACAAAGTATTTTTTTAACTTGTAGAGAAAATTGTTTTCGCGAAACAAAGATAATTTCGATTTGATAGTATTTACTGTAGTTACAATAAATGGCGCTTTCGAATATGGTCAAAAGCATACACTATCAGATAGACAGCATCTGTGATAGAAAGGAAGGCAAATAAATTTTGAGTAATCTGTATATTACATTATCAGATGAAGATATATATTTTCGAATCTTCCAAAATATTTTGAACACCATCAAATTGAGCTGGAAATATATTCAAAAAACACTGAAACACATTTCTAGCCGATGTGATTGGGGTATTAAATGTTGTTTAAAGTCTAAACTTGGCAATTTGTCAGCGGACGACCGAAATATTCCAAAAAATAAAAGTCAAAAAATTATAAAATTGCAGAAATATAAAAACTCCGAATTGAAAAAGTCTTGAATAATAAATTGCAGTACAGTTTAAAATATGATCCTATTTGAAAATGCCATAAGAAAAAAATTTCAGACAGAAAATTAACGAATTATAATATGGCCGAACCAGAAAATTCCAGAATTTAAAAAATCAAAAAAATTGTTTTGTTGAATATTATTATTTTTTGAATGGAATGAACAAAAATACTTTTATCAGAGAAATTTCATTTATACAGATATTTGATCATTGTATTTTTAATAAATAAATAATATTTATTTTTAAAGAACAATTGTTTAATTTCTATAATTCAGGAATTTCATATTCGGAAATTTTTAACGGGGATTTTATTATTCGGGATGCGTCAGAGGTTAAAGAAGGTGTAAAATTCTTTAGATTTACCTTCTGGAAAACAAAAGTGTTTTGCATTTTAATCAATATTTTCCGTCTTTAAATCTGAAATTTCTGCTACTAGATTATGGCACTATGCTATACAGTTAAAATGTTCTACTGTTGCAATGATAGCATCGCACTTTAAAATTGA
Organism: Belonocnema kinseyi; assembly: GCF_010883055.1. NCBI lineage: Eukaryota > Metazoa > Arthropoda > Insecta > Hymenoptera > Cynipidae > Belonocnema > Belonocnema kinseyi. Next base: position 101,320,941 of record NC_046662.1, read on the forward strand.
AAGCATGATGCTATCAATTTATAGGACATATCGTTTGTTTCAAATTTCACGTGGAATTAACTTTATAATATTTTACTATTAGCTCAAGGACATATTCGGTGAAGTTTAATCAATTTTTTAATAATTTAATAATATTTTATTTGAATCAAGAAAATAAGAAACAATAGCAAATGCTTTTGAATTGATAATATATGCATTTTACTGAGATGAAAGCACCGTTTGATGCTTCAAACCAATATTTCATTGATTCAGAAGTATTTTTTCTCCGTGTAGGGATTGTCGAACGATATACTAAGAAAATAGAAATGAAATTTGTGTTAGATAAATGCGCGAAGGTTTGTTTGAAGCGAGGAAATCTTAATGACATCCCTGAAGACCCTGAGCTCGTCGATAGAAGCGCTATACGACACCTTTGCGCTGGAGAGACTTATACATACCTAGGCATGCCACAGAGCCACATTCAGGATGTGACATCTATAAAGGATACTCTCCGAAGCAGAGACAAACGCCTCATCCGGCAGATATCTTCTTCCGGACTGTCAGCGAGGAACAAAGTATCTGCAACGAACATGCTGGTCGTCCCGGTAGTACTCTATTCATTTGGAGTGGTTCCATGTATGAAGAACGAGCTCAGATCCCTTGATATCGCGACAAAAAAGGTTATGCACATGAAACAAAGCATGCATCTTAAGTCTTCCGTTCTGCAACTGTACATCTCACGCCGTCAAGGGGGTCGCGGAATATTGAGTCTTGAATGTCTTCACAACAGGATTATTCTGGGTACAGCACATAGAGTTGCAAATGATAGAGACCCTCTTCTTAAAATGTTCAGGAATCACGAAGAAGTGGGCAAAGGAGCATTTCTGTACAAAGCAGCGGAGGAAGCTGCTGAAACACTCGGACTTGACTTCAGTATTAGAGGCGAGCAAAATGCATCAAATCTTATCTATCTCGAGTACTCACTCTTGAAAGCCCGGATTAAGAAAGCACAAGAGAAAAACTTTCGCGAACAGCTCCTCGATAAGAGGATGCATGACATCTTCCACAGAAATGTGGAGGATCAGTCAATGTCATGTGACCTAACTTTTGCTTTCCTTAAATCACCCGGATTGAAGTCTGGTACGGAGGGTTTCATTTTGGCATGCCAAGACGGTGTCATTTCCACCTTAACATACCGTCACCACATTTTGAGCCAAGACATTTCCGATGATAGCTGCAGGGCGTGCCATGCACGATCATTTAGCTCACATACTATCTAGTTGTTCAACTCATGCGGGAACGACCTACATTCAAAGGCACAATGCGGCACTAAGAGTGCTTTATTACTATCTCTGTCACTCTTACGGCATTAACCTCAATATCTCTCCTCTAAATGCTCCTAGGGAAATCGACTCAATTGTCGAGAATGAGAAGTGCCGCATATATCGGAACTTTATATTCTCGACAATTTTCTCTGTTGCACACTCGAGTCCTGACATGGTTCTTCTTAACTTCGAGAAGCCAACCATGTTCGTTATCAAATTTTCGGCACCAGCTGGCAAAAATATCATAGCCAAGGAGAATGAAAAGAAAGCGAAGCATAGAGACCTTATAAGGGAGTTGTGACGATTCTGCCTGGAATATTATGTTAAACTAATCGTCCTTATTCTCGGCGTTCTTGGAGGTGCCAAGCTTTCACTGATTAATAGCCTGAAAAGCGTCCCTGCGTGTCAACAATATGCTAAAACACTTGCGGGTAAATGCAGATGGCTGTCGTCATTGTGTCGCTCCGTTTCCTCAGGGTGCACAAGACTTTTGCCGGATCGTCGTATTGATTCCGTCACAGATTGTAACCACGCATCTCAAGGTCGTGACACGTGGTTCTGGCCACGGGGGTGAAACATGTGGGGATTTCTGAGCACTAAACTACGCTAATCTTTGAGCAACTGTCAAAATAGTTGTTCAATTGATCAAATCAGTTTTGCGCTGCCAGCCTTGGCGAGAAATTCAAAGTGCTAGGCAATTTTGATATTTATTTCTCAATCAAAATAATTGAATTTAAAGAAGAAAATTGTTCAGTAAATTCGTAATTAATTAAGAACGCACTTATGCGCGTTGTTTTGAAATGAATTAGGAATTTATTAAACAATTATTTCTTTAAATTTCATTATCTTGATTGAGAATGAAGTAAAGTGATTGACAAGCATTTCAATAAATGAATATTTAAAAATAATTAAATTATAATGCAACTATTTTAAAATGATAAAACGTTTTTAAATTCTCCCATTATTTATTATCGAGCACATAACCTGACATGTTGATCAGACTGATCATTTAAAGTGACATCAAGAAGCGATGAAAATTGTGACATTATTATTGAAACTAATTAAACTTAATCAGATAACTATTATGCGTACAAAACGTAAACCTACGGCGGAAACAGAATAATGTAACAAGTTAATTGAATCTGAAAGTAAAAAATACTGAAAAATTATGGAAAGAAGCAATTATTACAAAATGTGGATTTTTTAAGATTCACGACACAAAGTTGAGAAACATTTTTTAAACATTTTAAAAGATATTTAAAAATTTGCAAAAAATTGTAAAATTTCAAGAAGAATGGAAACATTTATTGATTTTAAAATAAAATTTTTTAGCTAAAATTTTCAGGATGTTAACTACAAAAATGTTGAAACTAATTAGGAAGGGAAGGGAAAGAAAGGGAAAGAAATGGCAAAGGAAAGGGAAATGAAAGGAAAGAAAAGGGAAGGAAAGGAAAGGGAAAGAAATGGGAAAGGAAAGGAAAGGGAAAGAAATGGGAAAGGAAAGGGAAAGGGAAGGGAAAGGGAAGGGAAAGGAAAGGGAAGGGAGTTTTTAACAAAATTTTCCACTTTTTAATTGTCCAGGATTTCAACTAAAAAAAATGTTGAAACTAATTAAAAATTTTAAAAGATTTCCAAATATGTAAAACAAAATACAAATTGAAATTTTTTTTGAAATATTGTTTAAAGTTTAAAAATTGTTTTGTTAACATTCCTGAAAATTTGAAAAATAATTTCCATTCCAAAAATTAAATTTTCTCGAATTAATACTAAAATTTCAAAAATATTGTAATCCTTGTATAATATATTCAGAATTTTTCCATTTTACTTAAATTTTTGATTCAATGAACTTCTTTATTTTCATATCATGTCCAGTGGACAGTTTTGAAGAAATAGGTAGAAATTCAAGATCCTGTGTTATATCAGGCACCTGAGGAACTTCAGGTTCTGAAGCAGGTACCTCTTCAATTACTTTATTTTCTTTTACGAATTTTCTGATTCTCATATAGAAACATTCTTCTACAATTAGTTTCTCTCAAGAGTGATCTTTGCAGAAAGCCTGATAAGCAGAACAGTTTTTTTGAAACCGTTCTAAAAAAATGTCCTGTAAAGGGCATTCGTGCCCATTATCTCGCAAAAATGTCCACAGGAAATAATAAGTATTTTTTATTAACAACAAGAACGACTCTCTGGCGTAAGTTTGCGCATGTTGATCGGACGGATTATTTAAAGTGACATCAAGAAGCGAGAGAAAATCTGTTTCTCTAATTTCTGTACTAAACAATGCTTTCTGACATGTTTCACACGTATCTGGTATTTTTAGATTGGCCAATAATTCTTTGGCAACAATAGAAATATCGCAACTATCTTGAAAAGATAAATTACAAATTTGCAGATCTGAATATTCGGTTTCTTCGCTAAGAGAAACGTATTTTTTCGATGGAGAGACACTTTCATCGTAATCATTTGTCAAAAAATCGCGCTAATTATCCAAACGTTCACAATCGTCTTTTTCGCAGCCAGGAAAATTTGCATGACCGCGTTACTTTTCGATTCGGCGGCGACATTATGGAAAATAACGCCAGCGATCATTCTATATTAAGTATTTAAATTATAATACTTATATATTAAAAACTTATTATAATATCGCAACATTAGTTATCACACTTGTAGGTACTTTGGTTTAAGTTATTGCTTAATTATGCTTATAATATCACAGCATTACTAGTTATACCTGTAGTTAGTTTGGTTTTAGTTACATATTATTTATGAGTATAATATCGCAGCATTAGTAGTCATACTATATCGATATCGTTTAACGATATCGTTATATTTTAATATTTAAGTTTTTCATTGCCCAGAGGGAATGATGAGGCGTCGGTGGAGATTTATCTCTGTGAACTGGCTGGACAAAGTGAATTCCGTGGCACTTCGACATCTTCGGTGATTGAGGCTTTGTCCAAACACCAGAGTAGTTTTTGGACATCCTTGCCAGATTTCTTGAGAATCTTGAGTTCATCTAACCTGTGTTCTTGACGGACGCCGATGAGAATAAAGCTAATAAGAGTAAAGCGAAGTCAGTTTCAATGCTAGAAACGATAATGCTAATTGTTCCTGGAAAAATGAAATAAATAATGTTTATTGTGATAATTGTATGAATTTTCAACTGAAATTATGAATCTTTAACTGAACTCTTAAAGAATAAAATAAAATTTTAAACAAAAAGATTAACTTTCTACTAAAAAAATACAAGTTTTCAACAAAATACATGAATATTTAACTAAATCGAATTAATCTTCACACAAATAGTTGAATTTTCAACTTAAAATGTAATTTTTAAACCAAGAATAGAATAGTTAAATTTACAAATAAAAAATTATTATGATAAGTATTCTTTTTTTATTTCTTTACTGAAATTTAAAATAAATTTTGCTAGCAATATAAAAAGTTTTAGAGTTTCCTGCGTAAGTAAACATCCTGACGAAGATGGAGTAGGAGAAGAATGGATGAAGGAGTTAGAGGGTGCTAGGGGAGCGAATGAGGGAGAATGAAAGAATGCACGTGAAAAAGGTAAATGGGGGTA
>NC_046662.1:101325924-101333524 GCF_010883055.1 Belonocnema kinseyi
GTGTGTATGTATATGTATGTATATTTAAGTTAAATTAAGCCTGGAGCTGATTTGAGTTACTAAGTTAAATTGAATAAATAAATGCAGAAAAAATATAATAATTATTAATTAATTACATACGAAATTTATTTTTAAATTAAGGAATCTCAAATTTTATCATATACAATTTTAAGCGTCCTATCTGTCACGAGTGGAGGGGGCACGGTTTTCTCTCAATAACACTTCCCCTAACCGCCCACGGCGGCCTTATAGACTATAGAGGACGCGGACTGTATGACGTGCAATGAACTTTCAAAGGGTAAGTGAGATAAGTCGATGGCTTAATAATAATGGGAAAAAAACTTAAGAAATTGCGGGAAATGCTTAACACAATGGCCTTACATTCACAAAAAGAGCATTACATAAATGCCTCTTACCTTCATTTATGTTGAATGCCAAAAATGTTTTGCACTGGTTTGAAAACCATTAAAATGTTAAAGATACTTAATTCTACGTTTTGTCCCTAACTTTCAAGACTTTTTAAACTCCCGAACAAAATAATTTCCCTCTTTGGAGAATTATTGCGGATTACTCTTCACTTATTTTCACTATTAGTATTTTCTCCTTTCCTTTCATTGCCGCTGCTCTTCTTATCCGCAAATATATCAAAGCAGCGAATTAAAAATCTTCAATGAGTGGAACAGTACGCGAGAACGTCCCGGATTGGTTTCCATACGGCCCTTTGTTCGTCGTCTGACCGTAAAAGGAAATCCAATTTGTTTTCTGTATACTTATCGCAAATCGTCGTCGCGCCTTGCGAGCTGCGCGAACGACAGCACAAACGGTCGTAATTAAACCTTTCCCCGGTCCTCTTCTCTTTTCATTCGCTGATTGTGTCTGACACACGGCGACTGGTAGTTCGTCGCCAGCAACACGGTTCACGGTCGTCCTGATGTCCTGATATCAGTGACTACTCCTTGTATCAACAAGATTAATCCAGGGACAATGCTTACCTGTTATAATAAACTGCCTATGAGGAGTTATCGCACGTCAGCGGACCACAAGTCCTTGTAACTTCTTTCATTTTGACCGGTGAACCAGGAAAGTAAAGAAGAATGTATTATCACCAACATCATCTCGAAAATCTGGTCCGTTTATTTCTCGTATACGACTTTTATGATGTGGTCACTTAACTTCCGCTGAGATATAAACACAATTTTTTTTAAGAAAGGGAGAGAAAGGATTGAGCATTTTTCTACTTTCATGAAATTTTAGTCCAAAGCGTGAAGGACGAACAAGTAGCGCTATCGAATAATCACTGTACAAATACTGATAAATTAGACTTTTTTGTAACTCATGTATGAATATGACCGTTTTTCATGTCTGTTGAGTGAACCTGAAGTTACCATTTTCAGATCTTAGATATATAATGGTCATTAAATATTTATATAAACTGATATGTAACGGCCACTATATATTTCTATGAGGTCATAATTTTTGACGACATAGATATACATTTATTATTTATAAATGAGTATGCATGAGTATATATGATACATAAGAGTATATAAATGAGTATATGTTATTCATTTATTTCAACTAAAAACATCAGAAATATAATAAGCAACTACATGCTTTCAAAAAAAGCATAATTTAAAAAATTTTAAGTTCCAATACAAAGACAGCGGCAGCACATCTAATTTATAATCTTGTTCATGAAGCATAAAACTTAGTATATTCCTATATTTTACTTTATTAATCCGCTTTTTTAAAGTAATTACGATAATTACACTTTTTTCAACTCTAAAATAGGGGATTTCAGAGGGGATTTCTCATGGTTTTGAAATCTACAAGAAAGTTCCTAAAAGTTTTCTTTCCACTTTTTGATGTTTTGTACTACTATTTGATTGTTTCCAAAAATATAAATTTCTCCGTAAAAAAATTGTTGGTTGGTGAAAAATACTTAAAAATATAAAAGGAACTTCTTGAAGATCTTTGTTTGATTAAAAAATATTTTATTTAATGAGAGATACAATAACAAATTTCTATTCAAATTTTTTTAAATCACACTTTCATAAAATTTACGAAACCGAAAAGTTGCTTATAAGTTAAGATGCATATATTTATCCTCTGGCTGTAACGATCATCTAAGATTTTCTCAAGAAAGTGCAAGCGTTCGATAGCTCATTTGGTAAGAATCTGCGACGCGGCTTAGTGCGAGATTAGATTCGAGATTAGGTAGTGTTTGTAGGGTTCGAAACCTTAGCGACTAATTAAGGGGCTTATAAAGGGGTTTGTAAGCTGCGCGCCAGTACATATCGCATTGGATTTTAAATGTACTATTGAAACGCGCTATACATCTAGTAAAAATAGTTCATCACATAGTATATTCAGACTATTATGACTTACACTAAACTGTCTTCCATATCCACTACTCTTGAATTAGTTCCATAAACTTCATAAGACTTTTTTTCAGGTAAAAGGTTGGCTGATTGGCACTACAGCCTACATGAAGAAACTATTGTTTGTGAAATTTAGTATTATAATATTTATTTTTACAAGAGTTTAATGGCAATCTAGGATCTATCCAAGGAAATAGTATTAATTAGCACACCGGACTGATGACCGAAATATGATCTATGTGCGCTATTTCTATGAATAATCTCAATTACCAAAATCCTGTTCTAATGCATTTTGGAAAATAACAGAGTATTGTAGAACAATAAGGGACATTCTATCTAAAAGACACCTGAATTCTATAATAATTATTCTTGAAGTCAGGAGAGAATTTTAGAAATAGATGAATATTCGCAAGAACTCAATACTTCAAAAATTAAATACTTATATTAAATAACTTTTTAATTTAACGATATGCATGAATGAATGACTGTTGAAAATCCGAATTCGCCATTTTCAATGTTTACTAGTGCGTAGATGATTATTTTGCGAAAATGATAAATTCGCAAGGCAAAACAGGAGTGTATCACCAGACGAAGGAAAAGAAAAGGCGGTGGTTGAACTAATTATTCATTCGATGACCAATCACATTCATTTTAACAGCTCGTTCACATCCCATCGTAACCTTCGAGCGCAGCAGATCTAACGAAGAAAAGTCTGTTCTCGCGTACAGTTCATACATTATACCAGAAGATAATTGCTTATAATTTGTTTTTAAAAGCGTACTATTACATAAAATCACGACAACAAGTTGGTAGACATCAAACCTCAGTTGTTGTATGTTTCATTTTTATTATTGTCATTACGTTCAACTTTGAGAATAATCTTTTTCTTTTGAGTTATTTACATTTTTGGTTAAACTTGGCTTGTGATTTTTGGTTTACCGGGTTGGGACATGTAGTTTGCAATTTAGTTTTTCAGGACATAAGGCTTGAGGTGTGTGAATAAATTAAACTAGCTTTCAATTTGACCTTGGGTTATTCTACTCTGAACGATTAACTATAAAATATATTAGTTACAAAGTAGATGAAGTAAAAATAAATGATACGCCCGCTCCGCGGTCATATTCTCGTTGCGCGCTAGGCGCGCGGCGCTTCGCGTCCAGTTTGAGCGCGCCCAGGGCGTGCGGGTACGCTCTCGCGCTTGGTGCTCGTTTTCGTACGTTTCATACATACACTTTAACTACATTTGTTCAAATATCATTAATATTATCACTTCAAAACTGTGACTTAAACTTTTGAGGAATTACAGCCATAAATTATAACTGCAATTTTTTCGATTTGTTTTAAAAGAAGGTTCTCAAAGCACCTACGACTTTGACGATTACATCCTGATTACGAAACTCGCGCTTTGAGCTCGGTAATTGGTGTTCAATTGAAAACCTTTAGCAAGATAATTTGCAAATCTTTTTCAAATCTATTGAATACAAGGCTTTGAACTTACGGATCTCTTGAAAACCAAAATTGCATATTTTTGAAAGTAATCCAACATTTGGAACTTTTGTCTAATTAAGAAGTTTCATTAGAATAGTTTCAAAAAAATATATATATATATATATTATCTAGTAGAAATTTGAATTGATGTTTGTTAACCACTTAACACCAATTCTTTTTCGGTTTTTGAAAATTTTGAAAATATTGAAAAGCTCTAACTTTTTGAATTTTTTTCTAATCGAAAAATTTACTGAGATAGTTTCTAAATATATTTGATATATAGCGACGAATTTTAATGAAATTTCCAAATTGATCAGAAAAATATTTTTTTCTATTTTTCTGGACATTTTCCAAATTTTTAAATATACATTTTTTTCTAATTTTTATCAAAATTGAAAATTTTATTTCAATAATTTGCAAGTCTTCTACCGATCTATAAGAAACTTTGACAAAATTCTAAAATTTAAAAATTTTTGTTTCAAAATTTAAATATGCTCTACATTTTTTAATTTTTTTAGGAAATTTCTGCTTAACGAACTTAACCTTCATTTTGGGAACCATAAGAAGTGTATAAAAGGCTGATTCGATTGGAAAAATCCTTCAAAAGTTACCATGGCTACAAAATTCAGGTAACCAAACATGGACATACAGACAGACATACAGATAGACAGACAGGTACCGCCAAAATGTTATCATTTTCGGATTCTATAAGTGTCCAAACGTAAATATCCGTCAAAAACCAGAGATCGAAAATGTTGACGATGGTTACACTCTCATGAATGAGAATATAAAAAATACAAATAGGTCAATCAAAACGCTTACAATCAAGGAATATTTTCTATTCTTGCGTGAACTTTGAATTATCTTAATAAGATTTTTTTCTCATTGAAACCGACTTTTTAAATTATATAAATGTTTATGACTTCCGCACTCTTTAATAAAATGTATTAATATTACAGGTTAATCGATATGTCTCAAACCAATGAATCTTTTCCATTCAGTCTACAATTTTGAACAACGTTAATGAAAAAGGTTTCACTAGAAAAATCCGATTTTTCATACATTATAGATAACTTGTAAATTCTTTACTCTTCAATAAAATGTATTAACATTATAGGTCAGTCGTTTCATCTCGAATCCTGGAATCTTTTATATTCTTGCAGCAATTTTTAATTATGAACATTAGAAATTTCTTACTAGAAAAACCGATTTTTAACATAATATAAATGACCGAAAATTTCTTAATTTGAAAAAGGTGTTAATATTCTATTTAAATCTATTCGCCTCGAATCTTTTATATTGTTGCATCAATTTTTGAATTATGCTAATGAAAAAAGTTTCTCTGCAAAAAACGCATTTGTAAAATATTATAAAATTTTATGAAATGGTAATGAATATCTTTATACATTCTTTGCTTGATTTCGAGAATCAGTGGTGAAAATACCTAAGCCCTGAAATTTTCTCCAATGATTTATCTACAAGCTCCTTTAAGTTATCGTATTCACAGAAAAGTGTAAGGTCTACAATAATTAGCACATACATGTCACACACGTTCCCGAACGTACACCCCGATCATTCTTTCGAATATTGTATCATACACTGTTGAATTAAAGAACGTTCAATTGAACGAATAATAATTGAAAATTTGTTGAAAATTTTACCATCACAAAGTTTTCTCTATGAGTAAGAGAAAATTAAAGAAACGTACCATGCAAAAATTCCCCATTTTATTCCCAAATTCCGATCTGGACCCGAACGAATTTTCCACATGTGGCCCCAAGGGGGGCAGATGGTTTTGCTCGCGTCGAAACCACGTCTGGTCGGTTTAGGTTAGACAAAATTATGTCAAGTTTTCTGTTGTCGTCGTGTTATGGTTTTTTTTTTATATCGAAGTTAAAATGCCAAAAGGAAAAAGTACATTGCGAGTTCGAAAGCACAGAATTATTAGTGAAATTTCTTATATCCGCAATAAAGATTAAGATTTTCAAGGTCAGTAACCTCAAAAACCTATACAAATTTCATGTTTTTCAGTTTACTTCAGTCAATAGTGAAAATTTACAAAAAAGCTTCAAATAAAATTTGTAGATCTTTCAATAACACATATTTTATGTTCAATACGTTTCTACGCTTCGATTGACAGTTTTCGAGAAAATACACAATAAATATAAAAAAATTACAGAAATACTGCAAAATGTTTAGCAGTTCGACTTAAATTGGATGAAAATATTATAAAAATGATAAAATCATAAGAACAATATGTATTTTTTAAAGATCTCATAATTTTTACTTGTTTTTGGAATATTTTTAAAAGATTCTTCAGTTATATACATTGTCAAGCTCGAATATCATACAATGCGAAATTAGTAACTTCTGAGATTAGGGACGTACGACATTATTTGTTCCTCTCAAACCGCATGAAAATCATTTATATTCCTAAGGTTGTAATTCTACTTCCTATTAATTCACATTACTTGCAAACATTACTTTATACAAAATTGATGAATTTCTGGATTAGTAACATTATATATATATAAGTCTTTGGTGACGGTCTGAGAAGACGGCCGGATACTAACTTCCATATATCACAACGCTGCTGAAGGCTGGTGACCTTCTCAGCATGATAACAAAAACACAAACCCAAGACGACTCTCTCGGTTCCAGTTCTACCTCCCCCCCTCTCCCAACCCTCCCTTATTAATTGAAGTTTTTGGTGGGACTAACGTTAGAACTACAATCTCCACCATATGACGATTTGATACTTAACTTTGACATGATTTCGACTCAGAAAATAAACTTATTGCATAAAGGTGTTAGTTGGGCGTATAATCTAAACAATGAATAATACAAACTACAAAATAGCCTCGGAAAGGACTGGAACTTTTATTGACAAAAGGCATGCACACGGAAAATCTAAAGGTTATGTTTCAGGTGACGAATGGAGACTGGGTGTTTGGAATGCTAGGGGAGTAAATGATCTCAAGGTAAAAGAATTGCGTGAAACTGTGGACGTGAAGATACTAGATATTTTATGTGTGTCCGAAACAAAGAAAAAGGGATGCGAAACTAAAGACATAAAAAACGGCGTGTTGAAAGGCGGATTTGAAATATGGTCAGGAGTAGACTGTGAATCACATGGTAAACAAGGAGTAGGTCTGATTTTGAATGAAAGAGCAAAGCAGCATCTCGGAGACCATGGCTTCGTGTCTTCCAGACTGCTGTGGGCTAGAATGATAGTAGGAATCAGAAGACTATTTATTATAGCTTGCTACGCACCGGTTGATAGTGATCCTAGAGAAGTAAAAGACGCCTTCTGGGACACTTTAAATGACACAATAAACATCTGCGAACATGGGGAAAGAATAATTATACTAGGAGACATGAACGGTTGGGTGGGCATCCAAAATCAGGATACAGAAAGAGTATTAGGTAATTTTGGGGATCCAAGAACAAACTATAATGGAGATAAACTAGTTGGTCTATGCTTAGAAAGGGGTCTGTTTATTACAAATACTTGGTTTAGGCATAAAATGATCCACATGTACATCTGGTCTAAAGGAAATAGCCGCAGTATAATTGACTTTGTTGTTGCAGATGAAAGACTTAGAGAGTTAGTCAAAGATACGAGGGTTATGAGGGGTCCTGAATGCAATACTGATCATTACCTTCTGATCTCAAAAATTAACTTAAGTCGGGGTTGGAGAAAAAAGAGACCCAAGAAAGCAAAACAAACG
>NC_046662.1:101333624-101355873 GCF_010883055.1 Belonocnema kinseyi
CCGACTGTACTATACGGTAGCGAGACATGGACTTATCAAGAAAAAGATAAGAGTAAAATTAACGCAATTGACATGAGATTCATGCGCACAATAAGCGGGAAAACCCTGATGGACAAAGTAAGTACCGAGACAATTCTAAAAAAATGTGGTGCAGAAGAGACGCTAGTAGACACATGGGAAAGAAATCGGTTAAGATGGTTCGGACATGTTGAGAGAATGCCAAATGAACGACTAACGAAACAATTGTATCAAGGTAAAGTAAATGGCAGCGTGCCCAGAGGTAGACCGCGGAAAAAATGGCTAGAATGTGTCAATGAGACCCTACTTAGAAGAGACATAAGAAGTCACAGAAACACGAGAGCCTGCATGAAAAAATGCATGGACATGAAAGAAGCTAGAGAAGTATGCCAGGGCAGGAAAGTATGTTGGCAAATAGTACGAGAATTCTGGATCAATCTGAAAAATCTCTATCCCTTCCACACACTACTCCTTTCCTCTGCCGAGTGAGTCACGCTGACCCCGAAAGGGAAATGGCTAAATGGTGTAATAATAATAATAAAAAATAGATTAAATGCTTTTAATATCTTCTCGAACATAATCTCACTTTTAAAATTTCATTCCAAATGGCCCATGCGCGTAAGTCAAACAAAAGACATTCCTAAAGAATAGTAAAAAGATTCAAAAATATTTATACTTGAAATTCATATATGAATGTGCATGTGTGTAAAAGCTCTAAATTTTAACATTCTTTTTTATACCATAAAAGCTTTCTCCGAAATGCAAACTCTTAACGATAAATTCAAGGAATACAAACAGTTCCATAATGTAGAATATTGAAAAATGGAAGTTTTGTAAAACCCCCATTTTGGATGCCCAAATCAGGGCCCTGTGGGGTAGGGCGTTTCATTTACGGTATGGCGCTAGACAGATTACCCTATCGGGGCTATATCTTTCACGATCGGGGCCCGACCAGCGCTCCGCCAAAATGTCTGCAAATGTGGTTTCAATATTGGTTTATTATAATATTAACTTAATTAAATTATAATATTAATTGAAAATACAAGATTCAAATCTATTAAATAAATATCCGAATACATAAATAAATAGATGATGAATAAATAAATAATATGATATTTTGGCATGTACCACATGAAGTGTAGATAGTGTGGTAATACTGATATAAAAATAATAATTCAAAACTACAAGAAAGAAGCTAGGAGATTCTGAGTCCGAGACTACTATTAAATGAATTTGGCTGAATTTGTCGCTCATCGGGTCAAGATTTGAATTTTCCATTTTTTCTGGATTTTTTTCTGGGAATGTAATAAATTAGAATAAATATTATCTCTTTTGTATGCGAACAACTATTGTCTACCAATATACTTGCGTACATTTTTTCATGTTTTCCCAAATTTTTCATTTTTATTTTCAATGTCATTTTTATGATTAAACCCAAAACTAAGCGTCCTATCAAAAAGTGATTAACACCAAATTTGTAAATGTTTCTTAGGTGCACAATTTTTTTTAAAAAATATTTTCTTGTAAGCTGTGTCGTTTTTCGAAAAATTTAAGTTTGAGTAATCTCAATTTTATTTTTCACGAATAAAAAAAAACTACACGTCCTATCAAAAAGTGATTGTAAACCAATTTTTATTCGTATTTTCTGGAATCACAATTTTTATGCATTCATCTTCTTTTGTATCTTGCATAGTTTTACCATAAAATGGAATTTTTTATTTTTCATTATTTCTTGTAGGGCTTTCAAAAATCAATGTTTTGCTCCTCTTGACTTTTTTCCATATCGTGCGTTTTTTGGCTTAAGATTTTGATTTTCGAGTGATTTTCCAAATTTTATAAATGATATGATTCCGATAGTTTTGTTTTTATCAAAAAGAAGTCATTAGGATAACTTGTTTCGATTTATGAGTAACATGAATATCGGTATATGAAAATTTCTAAATCTAAAGAAAATTGTCCCAAACATTTTTTAAATGCTCTTCCTTTTTGAACGTTTGCCTATGCTTCATGAACTCAATCTTTCTTTTAGGAGCTACAAAAATAAGGACGGACGGACAGACAGACACCATTGCCAAAACTTAATTTTCGGATTCAGGGAGTCCCAAAACGTGGAGATCTTTTGAAACATTGTGGTGTAAAATTTTAAACAATTAAAATATTTTCTCAATCATAAATTATGAGAATGTAAAAATTCAATATAAAATGCTAACAAAAAGGTATGAGTATATTAGAAATTCTTCACTTAGTTTCGAGATTCATCAGGTTATCGTATTCGCGAGCAATTATTCTTCCAATGATAATTTAGATAGCCTTATTATCTTGTTCTCTTCTCGGTTCTCTTTTTTTTTGACATTGATTTCGGAATGGTCATGGTTTCATTTCCATTAAAACCTCTTTTCAATAAGAGAAAGATCAACTATTACTGGACGACGATTCTCCTTTTAGGGAATTATGTGGGGATACTATGTATATAAGTCGTCAATATATGAATTCATGGGAATTTCCTAGATAAAGAAGTTTTGTTTTCAATAAAAGATAACTGATAAGACTTAGCAGCAGTACCTCATTAATTTTACCTTAATTTTTATTAAAGCAGACGAGGATAATAATTAGCGCTTCAAAAAATATTGTTAATTTACATTGTTCTAAACTTAGATGGTCACTTTGACTGAAGATTTTTTATATTTTTAAAATACAACTCTCTTAAACAACCAGTGAAATTGTCAGTATTTTGAATTATCACTGGTAAACAAGTGATTTAGCGCTCCACGCGAACAAGACATTAACCTCCAGTCGTCTTATGCGCGCGCGTCGTCGGTAAGGTCTTGACATTTCTCGAATGAAAACGAACCGTATTCTTTACTTGTATTTGTGTTATCAATATTTGGCGCCTGGTTGCAATAAGCAGGGGATATAATATATTTCGCTCGAAAGTGGGAAGGCCCCTCGCCACTTTAAGAGAGGCGACACGTTGACATAATGACGAGCCGTCCCACAATTAGGCGCAACATATTACACTGGAACCGCGTTTGTATCCGTTTATATCATACAAGCCAATCAGAGCGCAGCGCAGCCATTTCCCCTTCGCTGAGCAGCATTGGTGGGATCCCCGCCCGGGAGGATATAAGTGAATTTTTACGTTCTCAGATGGCGAATATAAACGCGATTCCCGTTGTATGCAGGGTGATTTTTTTAACTTGAAACTTTTTATTCATAACATTTTTTTATAGGGTGCCCATTTTTCGAGATATTTGAAAGTTTCAAGTTAAGGGGGTCGTCTAATGTGTCAGATCAAAAAAATCTATTTTTTTTATAAATCACGTTTGAAACATGTATACAAGACGTGGGTGAAAGGATTTTTCACGATTTGAAGTGTTGGAAAAGTTACACGCGCAAACCGAAGCAGGTATGCGGAGCGTGCATCGACACAGGGATCATCCACATATTACGTAAGACGTTTTTCTTTTGTTTATATCGCTGTGTCCTTCTTAACTTCACAGCAATTTTATGCTAGTCTTTATTCAAACAAAAGAAAAAAGTCTTACGTAATATATGTACTCTATGGTCCAGGAATAGCAGATTGATGGCGAGGCAATTTTTATTATGAATTATATACAATAACTTTTAAACGTGATTTTCTCAAAACACGATTTTTTTAAACTTCTACCATGATATCTCGAAAACTATTTGATTGTTTCTGCTCAAATTTATACAGCATCTTTAGCGCCTATACAACTTCAAATTGAACTGAAAGAATTAAGATTGCTTCGTTAGTTTTTTTAGCACTTATATAGACCCCCAAAAAAAGGAGTAAAATTGAATTTTTTTCTGAAGCTTAAAAAAAAAAATTAATTTTTAAAATTCTTTCTTTATTTTAGTTCTGTGCAGAGTCTTAAGTCTCGCGAATAAAATGGCGTCTGGTTTTTTTATTTCAGATAATTAGAATAGCCGGAATCATGGCAGCAGTGGAACACCTCTTCTTTTATATCTGTTCCTGTTGAGCGGTGTAACTCTGAAAATATTTTGTGTAATGACTTCAAAAAATTTCCAAAGTTTGTATTTAAGTATTTAAGTATTTTTATTATTACTTTTATATTTTATTATTATATTTTATTTAAGTATTTAAGTATTAGGTATTTAAGTATTTAACAAAGATATGAAATATAATAATTATTTTGTTTCAACGTTTTTTCAAAAAAAAATTCCCCAAAATAGCATTAGACAACTGCCGTCACACTAAAAGACCCCCTTAAAAAATCACCCTGTATATTCAGGCTGATTTTTTCACCATTTTTTATAACAATCCCACTTTTATAAAATGTCAATATACTGTTCCGGAAAATTATTGTCAAACCAAATGAACGGAATTTCTAAAAAAAAAGTACCTTACACTTGGAAAAATTGCACAGACAGTGGAATTTGTTTAAAATATTTGTTTTTAACAAATCACATTTGTTATAAAATGTGAATCTACTGCCAAGCAATACGACTGGCAAACCAATTGAAACAAGTTTTTAAAAAAGTACATTACACTTTAAAAAATGTATCAAACAACGAATTTGCTTCTGCCATTTGTTTATAAATAGCTACAACAGATAAATTGTTTTAGAATTCCTCTGGCACTCACATTTGATATTTATTTTCTGAATAAACGATAGCGAAATAACTTCAATTCCTGAATTATTATATTATAATTATTATACTCTGGGTGTGTAGGGACGTGGATAAAGGCACAAGGGACTAAAGTAACTTTATCAGGCGCGCCTACTCCCAAGTTAATGACGTATTCGTTACGACCATCACATCATCATAGCGATTTTATAATTCATTGCTGATACTCTTTCCGGGTTTCTTGAGTACTGCTCGTAAATTTTAGCTTCACCCATAATTTATTACAGAAGGACCACCTTCATTGTAGTTGCGATGACTGGATCTCGGATGCGAAGCCGATGAGAAAGTGACGGATTTGGCGTGGCAGTTCCTGAGATATTACGGTCTTACAAAGATGCAAGGAAAAGTTTATTTATTTTAGTAATAAAATTTTGCTGAGTTGTAACGATTTGCAAAAATGAATAAATCTCTGGGGTCTACCCTAGTAAAATGCATATTAGAAACAAACAGATACTTAATAGGACGTGGTTTCTATCAGGCCCTATTTCGTTCGAAAGTGGGTTTTGTTACTAGATTCAATGTGGT
This sequence comes from Belonocnema kinseyi, assembly GCF_010883055.1. NCBI lineage: Eukaryota > Metazoa > Arthropoda > Insecta > Hymenoptera > Cynipidae > Belonocnema > Belonocnema kinseyi. The sequence continues at coordinate 101,338,839 of NC_046662.1, forward strand.
ATTCATAGGTATTTTGAAATTTGTGATTGGATTTTATTAGGATCTGATGTGTTCTTTATTCGGTATACTCGCATTGTATTAGATCAGGGGAGGACCCAGAGAAAATTTTCTGGGGGGGGGGGGGGGGGGGGGGGACAAAAAAACATATATGTATATCCCATGCATAGCTTAGCGGTGTCGGCCTTCAATACGAAAGGCCACAAGTTTCGGGGGGGGGGGGCTAAGCACCTCCCCTGAATCCGCCACTGTATTAGATATTCGTTTCTAAGTGAAATCTAATCTGATTTGAAGTGCTTTTCTGTGCGATTTTGTATTTGGTAATTTAGAACTTTATAATTGGATCTTATTAGATCTAATTACAAAAGATTGTTTGATATGGGGTCATTCACAAAATACGTGATATGTTTAGGGGTGGGTGGGGGTCTGCCGAAGTATCATTCTTCATGTTAAGACCAATGGAGAAAGTATCACGCAGGTGGGGGGGGGGGGGGGGGGGGGGGGGGTCAGAAGTTCCTGAAAAATGTATCACGTATTTTGTGAATGGCCCCTTTATTATCAATGCGCTAAATTGAATTTTGAAAATGCGCAATTTCACGTACAGTCATTGACAAACATAATTGCACGCTTAAGCACTTTGAACAATCGTAACCACTGGGGATTCGTACAAAACCTAAAGTACCTCCAAACTTCACCCTAAATCTGAATCTACCACACGTACAAGCCAATTGAACCATCGAATCGCTTGGGTACTATCGACAGAATCTCAATCAAGCTTTATCGCTGAAAAGGCAGGTCTAACTAAGGAATATATATTTTAATTTTCCGATTTGCATATTTTATGAATAGATGGATTTAAAATGTTTAATTCCAATATTTTAAATTTAATTTTATCACGTTTAACATTTAAATGTTTAATTAAAATATTCAATTATTCATGATTTTTCTTCAAATTGTAAGCCTAAAAAATTTAAGGGTTTTATTAATTTGAGATTCATTATTCCTAAGAAACATTTTAATTTCAATCAGATTTTTCAGCATAAAAAAACAATCTAATGATCCTAGTTCTAGCAATATTATTTTGCAAAAGTCTGGAAGTAAAAAAACAGGAGCAGCTACTATGTAAATAATTTATTGAACATTCCAGAAAGATTATTCCAAGTTAAAAACACTTCGACCTGAGATATTCTAACTTAAAGTTATTGAATATGAAGATTAAAACGTAAGCCAGCTGAAATTGGAAGAATAATAATATAATCTAAAACATGAAATTCCTGTGAAAATATAGTAAAATTGTTAAAATTGTTAAAATTGATGCAATTAGGCATGCATAATTAATTACGGGTACCCAAATAGAAAAAAAATTTGCAACAAAAAGTTACAAATATTTTCAATTTAGTATGCTAATTCTCTATAAAGTGTCATAGTCCTGTATGCAGTGGGAAGTTGGGAAGAAGCTTAAACAATTTTAATAATAAAACCTCTTTGAACAGTAATTTCGTACTTCCAGCACTATGAATAAAGCAGATCCCAATAGATACCTTACAGATCCGCTGAAAACGCATAACTTCGAATTTTTAATCAAGTAATTTCATTCCGTAAGGCCACTGAAGTGCTTGATAAAATCTGTTAAGGAAGCAATTTTGTACTTGTAGCACTTGGTATAAAGCAGATCCCAACAGGTTCCTGATAGAACCGCTTACAACACATAACTTCAAATTTTAATCCACGCAATTTCATTCCGAAGATCAATTATATTTCCTAATAGAACCTGTTAAGAAAGCAACTTCAAACGTGTAGCAATTGGAATACAGCAGATCCCAATAGGTACCTGATAGAGACGCTTAAAATAGATCACTGCTAATTTTAATCCTGGTAATTTAATTCCAAAGGCCCAAGAATATACCTAACAGAACCTTTAAGAAATACAACTTCATATTTAATAACATGTTCAGTAAAAGAATACCTTATTGTTTCCACTTATACACTTTTAGAAAAATTGAGCTAAGACGATAAATATCGAATAAGACCTATTAGAAACTAACATAAAACAAGTACACAATTTTTGGATATTTTGGATTATTTGGATTGTGAAAATGTACATTTACATCAGAGGGATATTATCGCAATTGTTAACAATTTCATTTTGGTCTATTATCGGGAAAAGTGAGCAAAAAAATTTCGAAGGGTTCAATATCATCGAAAGAGGTAACCGTTCTCGCCCCCGCTCCCATTGCTGCAATAAGGACTCATAATCACCGCTGCTTCCGATATCATAGCTTAAATTTTAAAATTTACTTGTTTAAAGCTTTAAAAGAGGCCCTAAATATTATTCTGACCTAAAAATTGGAAAATGTATTGCATGAAAATGGAGGAACACTTGCAAGAAGTTTCATCTCAAAGGCATCCCCTGAAACATATCAAATTGTACATTGAAGTTGAGCACATTTGCTCCAGTATAAATCGCCTGATATATTTCCGACGTTTTTTCCAGGATATTTAAGATTTTATTTTATTTGTTCAGAAATAAAAGAATTTTGCAGCTAATCCAATTTCATAGCACAGCCGTTGATAATAGGTCCACAATAGATAGAACCTTTCTTGTGCACTATAAAATTATGAACATTTTTTCACATCACTATATTCCATCTAAAATCAACAGTTCTCGAGTAATTTTAAAAAACATGTTATTGTTTAACACTTTCCAGAATTTCGGAACTTTGCCGTACACGTATGTTTGGGGACTTTTTACAATATCTTTATAAAGCCATTGTCAACGTATCTGTGAAAAAAATGCTACTTTTACGAATTTTTTTTTGAGTGATATTTGTTCCCCGTTGACTGGACTATATAATCCCTTTTCCAGCTCCCACTATTCGTACCATAGAAATCCGACTATTCGTAGCAACATTTCAACACATATGGCCATGGCCTTAGACAAATTTATATTTTGTTGAAAAATTTTCAAAAATTATTAAAAACAAATTTTCTAAGAGAATCATAAAATTTTCATCAATTTTTTTTAAGGTACATTTATTGACAAATTAGACAAATGCCGAAAAACGAAATAAATTTCTATTTTGCTTGTGGAATTTGAGTACGCTAGACGTATGTAAAAAGTGAACTCACGTCAGGCGGCGTGAAATTAGTATGGACATTTTGAAAATTGAACAAAAGTGTAAAATTCTTAACTGGACTAAAATTTATATGTGTTGTAAAATTGAACAGCGGAAAGTCGAAAATTTCTCCAAAATATCCACTTAACCTCAAATACTTAAATCATTAAGATCTTATAAAAATATGTTTATAATTAGGCAAGTGTATAACGCACAAAATTTATATCATATTACAAGTCAAAATCAGTCATTGCACAAATGTGGAATATTGTACAACCGAATCTAAAATTTTTGAACGTAGTGATTTTTAACAGGCCGTATGAATTCATACAAAGTCATAGAATTAAGCCTAAAGAGACGTCATTCTAGACAACACGTAGAAATTTTCTTTCTAACCTGTAATTTTAATGCTTCTAAAGTGACATTTTATATGTGTAAATTCACATTTTGAAGTGCAATTTTAAAACGTATTTTTACAGTGTATACTGTAGGTAGCAAAATTTCGACAAAAATAACAGGATGTTGTCGGTACACGTAGACACTGCCTGCTCTTATTAAATCCTAATAAATATTTAGTTGAAGAAAAAAATTGAACTATATTTAACTGTGGAAACCTATATAATTCGACAATTTAGTTAATTGTAAAATACGAATTCACGCAGTGTCGAGGTTACAATTTTGAAATCTATAATTCAAATTGTTCTATTGTTTGTAACGAAGTCTATTCAAATAATTCCGTTTTAAAAAGTTTCACTAATAATAAGTATAAACGTGTTAATTACATGTTATCAAATTCAGAAACTGTCCACTTTTGAGCGGTCAAAGTTTGAAATAGTTCAATGTTGAATATGTTCTAATTTGACATTATTTCAATTTTAATTATTATTATCATAATTTAATTTTAAAGATTTGAAATCGGATAAGTGGAAGTGAAAATGCTGAAATTAATCGAATCATTTCAGTCAAGTAAATCATTGTAGTCAAGCATCGGACAGAAGTACAATTTTTGTTTTAAAATTTCAAATTTTTAAATTCATAAAATTTTACCTATATTTTTGGTAGGTGTCAATTTTGTTAGTGATCAGCAATGCAATGTCGAAATTAAAAAAAATGTTTTGCAAGTTATCACTTTTTATGAATGTCAACATTTTTTTAACCTTCTGTCAACCGGAGCAATCATAGAGCAATTATGAATCAAATCGGTTTTGATTTTGGACGGCTACTGTCAACTATTCGATATCTTGCCTTAGATCAATTTGTAGTTTGAAGTGTGCTCTATAATGTACTATAAGTGCAAAGCTTTGAAATTTGACCAATAAGTCAGTAAACATTCAGAAATTGGTGACTTTCGAATGAAGAAGATACATAATCTCAGAAGATTTTACTTTATTCTTTTCGAAACGAAAATCAATATGATATTTTTATATTTTAAATTTTTCTTTTTGATATTTTTGTTTGTACTATTGTAAACAGTGAGATTCCGTACTTCCCGGGGAAAATTATGGATCAATTTAAAATAATTAACCAATTTCAAAGTTTCTTGTGTATTTTTTTCGGATGCAGAAACAAAACTCTTGTGCTGTTCGGCTTACTGATTCAGTTTTGCGAGTTGAAAATGACACTAAATTAATTTTTTGTTTGAAAATCTTTTATATTTTTAGTACTAATATGGATTAAAATAAATATAAAATATCTGTTTTGCACTAAATCTTCTTTTTCTATGTTCTATAATTTATTATTTGCAAGAAGTATCTAGTAATAGTGACCACGCTTCTTATTATCGCCTCATCCGAATTCAAAGTAAAGGTAGAACTTTCTGGTTTACCTACGAAAACCGTATCGGCATACTTAATCCTCTTATACGTATCGAAAAACGCACTCACACGTTCGAAATGCACCCATGTATTGTACGACCTTTTATGGGTCGAACTTACCTTGATGTCCAAATGGGCGATATTTCTCTCGTGCAGGTAGGCAAGTCCTTCCACTAGCTGTCTGACAAAGTGGACCACGTCACCTTCAAGGGGCACCAAATCACCGTCTATCAACGTTTGCAGGTCCCCGCCAGGTGCACTGAAAAAATTCAACGTTTATTATTCTACTGGAAAGTCATTGTTATCATTAAATTAAATGGGCAATTACCAAGCCTGTGTGTTGTACAGAAAATCAAACTGAATGCAAATGTGCTTTCAGACTTTTTACCACCATTACCTAGTTGGATGTAAGTCCCTTTCTATAAAGCAGTATGGGCATTGGCAACAACCATTCTTGTACGTTGCTGGACCGATCCAATGAACAGGGAATGCGAGGCTTTAAATTGAATTTCTTTATCTTTGTTTTTTACAGAGACATAAACACTTTTATTTGCTTATCCTCATATTATTTTCTTTGGAAGAGTTACATGCTTAAAGTAATTTGTTTTACTGCTCCCATTTGTTAAAACTCGTTCTCTGATCCATGGGGGGTGTTGATATGAATTTTACTTTTTATGTGGGAAGAAAAGAAAATTTCGTCCTTGACTATGACTGTCGTGGTTTAATTTACTAGGAAAATGTTTGCGTCAACTGTAATTATTCTCAAGCCCGCTGCGCTTACATGGTCATGGTCGCAACAGTCATAAATCTATAGTTTATATTGTTAGAGTACTTCTTTAGTTTGCCGTAACAGAAATAACAGCTGAAAAAACATTCAGTTGCATTTTTACTTAGATGAAATCAAACGTACATACGTGTATATTCAAAACAAATACCATAGGGTACTTCTCTGCAGTGTATAATGAAATGTACGATAAGCAGTCAGTAATGAATTACCTAAATATACGTAAAGTAATAATTTTTTTTCACCACTATTCTAGAAGATACTAGAATATTTGCATATGATCTTCTGGCATATTAGAGAATCTAATTAAATTCTCTAGAATATCCTATAACTATTTCAACTACCTATTCGTCAAAACACAAACCATAGAATTTTCTATTACTTTCCAGCCTTTTGTCAATAATTCCCGCGGATATTTCACAATACTATGTACGTTTCAAAAATTTAACACCTATAAATTTTGTAATTCAACAAAAATTCTAGAATATTCCAATAATTGTAAATATTTACTAAATTGCATCTTGTAAAATAAACTTCTTTTTTTGAAGCTTATTTCTCTTTAGAACTTTATGTATTTTTGTAACACGTCCACAAAGGTTCCCGTTGTTGTGTTTATGAAGTGGGCCAACAATGGCGCTTTATAGAAAGGTATAAGAAAAAAACTACTGTGCATGTTTAAATCGGCTATAGACTTTTTGACATACTAATTACTTTCTTGTAGACTTTTTAAAACAATCTAGTTACTTTTAAGTATTAGGTATTTCGGTATTATTTTTTAAAGTATTTTTTCCTCATGCCTTGATAGGTAGCGCCCATCTTGACACTTTACAAGAACGAGAAACAGGACCTTTTATCATTTTTCGGCGAAGTGTGAATTACCCGAGTAAAAATGCTTCGACTTCAGTTCGATTTGAATTGCCCCCAATCAAGACATGCTGAAGTCAAAAAGTTTGACTTGAGCATGTCTCAGTTTTGAGACGGAGCCAGGCTTCAATTTATGTCTTGGAGACAAGTTTTTATGTCTTGAAGACATAATTTTACCTCTTGGGTCGAATTTTTATGACTCCAACACGTGCGGTTTATAATTTCGAGCGTATACCTGTCCTAACAAAAAGGGTATTTCTAACAGTCCTAGAAGCTAATCTTTGTTAATGGTTAAACAATATTGTATATTTTTATACAATATATATATATATATATATATTAAATCAACTTATTTACGGATTGTTATTTGTATTATACTTGTTTGACGAAGATACAGACAATTTTCTTTGTTTTTACGTATTTATAACAGCTTAGGAGATCCTTCTAGAAAGTTACAGTTTTTATTTTTTTGAAGAAAATTTTCAAGGGTTATACTCGTTCAGGCCCACCGATTCTGAATTTTTAGATTAAAAATAACTAATTTAATAATTACAAATTTCTCAATCGTCAATCTTAATCTCATTTATGAGCCAAAAGAGGTTCGATAATCTCAGCCAAGACTAGGCTCATCTTGAGTCAAGTAAACGTCGTCTTATCCAAGACAAGGCTCGACTTAAGACAAGTAAACGCCGTTTTACCTGTCGTGGCCATAAAAGTACGACGAAGGCCTATGTCATGACTCAGTTTTGAGATGCAGCCAGACATCGATTGCTTGGAGAGAACGCAAGACATAACCAAGAAGAACTCAAGTCGAAGCATTTTTACTTGGGTAGACAGCACGCGCGCTTCACTTCTCATTTGGTACTCGCTTCCTGCTCGTGCGACCAGCTTCCCTACATTTGTCAAAACGTCGCTTTTTACACTTGTATCACAATGTAGTATTTTTACAGCAATATTAACTATACGTGGCTTATAGGAGTTAGATAGCATTTGAATTTCATCATTATATGATTTTCGAACAATTGAAAACTGTTCAATATAGTAAATAAAATGTCGACACTTTAAAATGAAAAATTTTAAAGAATTTTCACTTGTTGGAGAAATTTATAAACTTGGAATCATTGCTATTTAGAAAATGTAAGAAATGATCAAATTATTGTTATACTATAATTAATATTTTACTTACTATTCCATGATTAAAATGATTTCTTTCGGCGTTTCGTAGACATCGTGTAGGCGAACGACGCGTGGAGATTGGGAGCACAACGACAATAATGCGATTTCATGCCTCAATTCTGCACTGCAATCTGCATTAAATCTGCTCCTGGATGAATATTTAGCGGCATACAATGTTCCAGTTGATCGGGACCTGCATTTAAATACATTCGCCCATTGACCACTGAAAATACAAAATAAACTACATAAATGGATGGCACAATTAGGAATAACAGGGTAAAAATTTTTTCTCGATATTGACCTAAATATTTTGCCATATATACCTAATGAAAATAATGACTATAAAATTAGTAAAATCTATCAATGTGGGAGCCCTTTATTCCAATAGCAAGAACACTTCGTAATTAATAATTTAGTAATCATACAAATACTCCATAACTTAGATATAAATCAATGTAATTGAACATTCAAGTTTTAACTTAAAGTATTAATTAAATGCAAATAATTCACTCGTTACATCAAAGAGTCGGTTTGAAGGAAGCTGTACAAACAGGTTTTATGATTTGTCCTTTTCCTTTGGATATAATTTAAAATTTCTGAACTTTGGAAGACGTGTCCTGCGTACCATGACTTTTCAGGGCTTCCTTTAATTTACCACAACCGGGAAATGCAATCGTATATATTGATCCTTGAAGAAATCTTGTGACATCCAAATCGAATAGAGAGAGAGGGGGGAAGGGAGGGAGAGTGTGTGTGTGTGTGTGGGTGTGTGTACAGGAGTTGTAGGAAAGAAAGGTGACCAAGCTTTCGAGAAAAACACACAGCAGGCTCCTTATAATGAGAATTTGGAACTCAAGATGTCAAAAGGACCTTTTCTGCATTTGCGAGATTTATTATATATGTTTTTTATAACATTCTACACGAATTTAAGTTTCAAGATCATTTTAATGCTTTTCTTACTCCCGGTAATGTAAACATTGAGATCTGAAAGAAAGGCGTGATACACGGAGAGAAATATATCCCACAATGATATCGCAAAACCTCTCCCGTGGAGAAATCGGCAGGTATCTTCCCTGTTCCAGGCTTGGGCCAGGCCGGGTGCCCCTAGCCTGGCGCTAGCTTATATTTTTGAATGGCTCGACCTCGAGCCTGGCCAGATAGGTAGTGGCAAAGTTCCTAAAATTGATGGCAGATGGCGTTGGGTTATTCTGTGCATTTTCCAATAACCACTAATGAACTTTGTGTTTGCTTACAAAAGTGTCATTTTATAAAGTCGCAAAATGCCTTAAATAATAAAAAGCACTCGTAGAGTCAGAAGACATCGAAGAAGGACCACTATTAAATACTTACGTGTGGATTTCGAAAGTAAGTAAATTAATTTTAAATTGTATGAAAACTTGAAAACAAAGATGGTCGTACGATTTTTTCAGGTCAATGATCCTTCCTATTCTTTCACGCGGTTTTAATTAGAATTTGAATATACCGCGCTGGACCTAACATCGCCATTTTACCTTGATTAATTTTTCATTAATTTTCGGCTTTCGGATATAATAGCTTTATTTCTTGTTAGTACGAATTATAGGTCAAAAATGAATTTTTTTTCATTAAAAATACAACTATTCTGTTTAAAATTGTTGCAGTGGATTCTAAAAAGTGAAATCGTGGTAGATTTAAAAAAAAATTATTTTATTTTATTGGATTAGTGAAGACGTAAGTATGCATTACATGCTTTTGTATTTTGCAAACCATAACCTCACTTTCATTTTACACCAATCTATTATTACCTACACATTAAAAAGCATACAAAAAATATTTTTACACTTGATGATAATCTTCAAATAGAAAGAAACTTTTACGATGAAATTAATTGTGGCAAATTTGAAGAAAAATATGAAGTTGATGGCATATCCGTATCACCGAAAGGACAACCAACACGTCCGTATTTTTTTGTTTATTTATTTTCAATTTTAAAATTTCTTATAATAATTTCTTCACATTTTTTAAATATATACTATACTAAAATGGTTAGGGGTCGATATTGAACTAGGGTCAAGCCTGAACTAGGCTCGGCGATCTAGCCTGGCAATCGAGCCAGGCCCTGGCCAGATTTAGCGTTTTATTCTAGCTTGAACCAGGTTTGATCACTAGCCCAGGGCCTAGTTTTGCCAGGCTTGGACCGGTTAGGCCCACGACAAAATTTCCAAGCAGGCTATGTTGCAAGAAAGCGCAATGTGATAAAGCACAATCAGGTTCCGGAGCTTTGTACGATATTATAATGCACTAATATCACAGAAAAAAATGAAGTTAAATTGTGTTGCTGTCATCTGCTACAGCGTCGTTAGCAGCAATGGGAAAAAGGTAGAGTATGAGTTCGTGCTATACATCGGGAAACCAGATTTAAAACAATCACAAAAAAAGTAAAAATTTACTGCAGGTAAAACCGGAAACGGTTAATGATTAAATATATTTCGGCGAAAGTTTCACTGAGGTTTAGCATATCATTTAGCAAAAGAGCAAAATGTAACTGAGAGATGGGAATCCTCATTTCTCTCAAATTTAATGAAGTTAAACGACGCTGGATAGCGCTGGCGTCGTAATTGTCGCTACATCTCGAATAAAAATGGAGCGATTATTAGATGAAAGATTATCCAGGCAAAGTTAAAAGTCGGAAATTATCTTCGATTCATGTAAAGTTTATCTGGCAAGGTTAATTTTTGTTCCGATGAATCTTTCGCCTGAAATCGATGTAAACTTTATCTTTAATTTTTGCTGTGATCGCTCGCTGACTACTCGAACCCTCGCGAGATAACAAAACAAGAAATACAATGTGAGAGCGTTAAAACTTAAATTCTTACATTATAGATTGCACAATTATGCGGTATATAATGTAAAAACTTGATATGTACGATATCATGATTTTGCGCTATTATAATGCGATAATTACGATATATAGCGTAGGAATTACGGTATATATTGTAATTCATGCGATATTTTTTTCTCAGTGTATCATTTAATGTTGGTATGTACTACGTCGTGATTAAGAGATTTGGTAAACATGTCCGAAGGGTCTAGCTAGAAGCAACTTCCACCTTTGAAAATGAAACTAGCTGCCAGTAATACCGTGGTAAACTACACCTATGACCAAGTATCACGTGAGTGAGAACGGTGGTCAATATATGCCATATATGCAGAAAACAGATGCTAACAAGAGAGGATTAATAAAAAACATTATGAACTTTTTTATACAAAGTTCAATTGAAAAAAATTTGCCTTCTGATTTTTGAAAGTAGATCTCCTTTAATTAAATTAATCGTATTAGAAGCTTAAAAAACATCTCGAGCAGAAATTTTGATAGGGCGCCGTTCGGGCCTCGATAGGGAAAAACGTGGCACGATAAGGTAATCAATCTAGTGCCAGACCGTAAATGAAACGCCGTACCCGACAGGGTCCAGATCTAGACATTCAAAATTGGGCTCGATCTGGCCCAGATAGGGCCCCTTTAGTTTATTATTTCTATGATTAGTAAAATTTTAAAAGTTTTTTTAATTATATTTTTTCAGACTTTGTGTTTTACAAAACTTCAATTTTTCAATATTCCACATTATTGAACAGTTTATTATTCCTTGAATTTATCGTTAAGAGTTTGCATTTCGGAGAAAACTATTATGTTTTAAAAAACAATGTTCAAATTTAGAGCTACTACACATACACACACTTCCATTCATAAATAAATTTGAATTATAAGTATTTTTGAACCTTTTTAATATTCTTTTGGAATTTATTTTGTTTGACTAACGCACATGGGACAAGTGAAATGAGATTTTGAAATTGAGGTTATTTTCGAGAAAATATTAAAAGCATTTCATCTATAATTTTACTAATACGGAGATTCATATATTTTGTATAAGGTAATGTTTTCAAGTAATATGAATGCATAGGAAGTTGACGTACAATTTTAGGAATGGAGATTACTTTCCTGATGTTAAGAGGAACAAATGAAGTCGGACGTCCGTAATCTAAAAATTCACTAATTTCGCAATGTATGACATTCGGCCTTGGCAATAAAAATATCTAAAGAATCTTTTAAAAATATTCGGAAGGCAGGTAAAAATTATTAGATCTATTAAAAATACATATTGTTGTTATAATTTTTATAATTTTTTTCATACAATTCAAGTCGAACTGCTAAACATTTTACAGTGTCTCTGTAATTTTTCATATTTATTAGATATTTTCTCAAAAACTATCAATCGTAGGGTATAAACATACACAACATAAAATATGTGTCATTGAAAGATCTACAAATTTTATTGAAAGCTTTTTTTTCAATTTTTATAATCGACTGAAAAATATGAAATTTTTATATTTTTGGGAAGTTTTAACCTTAAAATCCAATTTGCATGTATTTTCACTATCATATTCGTGATCAGCGCGTTAAAATACATAGGTGCACGAAGTTTCGAATTAATCGGAGGTAAGCTCTTTTCGAAAATTTAACCTCGTCTTCATTGCGGATATAAGAAATCTCACTAACAATTCTGTGATTCCAAACGCGGAATGTACTTTTTGCTTTGGGCACTTTAACTTCGATAAAAAAAACAATAACATGACGACAACAGAAAACTTGACATGATCTTGTCTAATCTAACCCGACTCCACGTGGTGCCGACGCGAACCACATCAAATGCCCCTTCCGCCCACATGTGGGAAATCCGATTGGGCCCAGATCGGAACTTAGGAATAAGTTGAGCAATTTCCGCACGGGATATAGTCTTTAAACAAGATAATTTTGAAATTGTTTACTATTTTAGTGAAAACCTATATTTTAATAAAGTTTTATCAATGGCTTTCATTTTTCTATTGTTGTACAGTATTACTTTCTTAAATATTTATTAAAAAATCCAAACCGTCAGCTTTAAAACTGAACCAATGAGGATAGTTCTGTTTCACATGACATTGATTTTTTTTCTCAATGAATTTCTAAAACGTTTTTCAAAAAATATAAAGCAGACAATTTACAATGATTGAATCGAATACTAATTATTGAGACTGATTTATTTTACATATCCAGTCACTGAACATAAAAGTGTCCATGTATGACATTCATTTGAGCTTACTCTTTATTTTTGCAATTAAATCTTAGTAGAAAAAGGAAATTTAATTAATAAATAAAGAATAACGAATGAAAAGATGAAACATCAATCGTATCGGAGTTGGACTGTAAAAACGATGATCGTCATCGAAGATTCCATAGCGGCTTTTATTGGCAAGGCCGACGCCATGGCGCCTTACAAGGTTGAACCAAACGCATACCGTATTTTCGCTTTCTCAGTTAAATAAGTTCCTTTATGCACCGTGCTCAACGGCATTTTAATATCTCAGTAAGACGTACGATCTTGGATGCTCCTTCACACGCGTTACTGATCTTTATAGCATTTGTCTTTTATCATTTAGACAGCAGCTCCAGACGTGAAGATTCAACGCCATTGAGTGATTTAATAAAATTCCTTTGACAAACTTCCGTCCGAAAGTGTTGATATTCTCATTAAATTTAAATCAGCGATAAGTATGCCACTAATTCAAATTAGCGTATATTGCCTGGAAAATCAGCGAAGTTTAGCTGTTAAACAGTAAAATTTCACTGATCAGCAGCTAAATTTCGCTGCTTCAGCAGCGTATATGTGCTGATTTGAATTATCGGTATACTCATCGCCGATTTAGATTCAGACTGTTCGACGTCCTCAAGACAATTACAACTTTAATCAGATTTGGTCAGAATGTCTTGCCTCTAGTTTTATTTCATTTTTATGTACATTATATACAGTGCCGGATCATGGGGAGGGCTTGGTGGTGATGAAGCACCGGGCCCCACGCTAGTGGGGGCCCCCTTCTCCCCAAGAAGAACATATAATATACAGTAAAATAACCCGCTTATAAACAAAAATAATAAAGTCCTAAAAAAAATTTTAGTAAAATTTTTTCAATTAAATTTTTGAATTTTTTTATCATGAACTAATTTTAAATGAAAGTAAAATGTTAAGTCCAGCCGCCTTAAAGGGGCCCCAACGTTATTTTAGCTCCGGGCCCCGAAAGGTCTTAATCCGCCCATGATTATATACCATTGTAAAAGTTTCAGATAGACTTTTTATTCATCAGAATCCATCTTACTCTGAAATATGAATTCGAATAACTAATTCTATCCTATCCGAGCCTAGTGGAGAAGATATAGAAAATAACCGATACATACTATTATTATGAAGCTCATTTTTTATGGTTGCAGCCCAATTCGTCGAAAGCATTTTTTGTTAAAGTTGAATTTTTTAAAAATAGTTTCACTGAGAAAACTATATCGCACAAATTACAATATATATATATATATATATATATATATCGTAATTCCTGCGCTATATATCGCAATTATCGCATTATAATAGCGCAAAATCGTGATATCGTACATTGCAAGTTTTTACATTATATACCGCATAATTGTGCAATCTATAACGTAAGGAATGGGGATTCCCATCCGTCAGTTACATTTTGCGCTTTGGCTAAATTGTATTAAGTAAGTTCTAATTCGTCTACAATAATGTGATTTATTTCGGAGGAAATATATCAGTAAGTACATATTTTTTTGTGTTTTCGGTCGTAGATTCTACATGTTTTACTGAAATTAGCTCATTTCAGCGCGACGCAGTCGATGAGTTCAAAATTATTTTCCTAACCTCAAGTGAAACTTTCGCCGAAATAGGTTTAATCATTAACAGTTACAGGTCTTACTTGCAGCAAATTTTTTAATTTCTCTGTGATTGTTTTAAATCTAGAGTCCCGATTTATAGCTGGAACTGACTCATACTCCGCCTTTTTCCCATTACTGCTAAGGATGCCGTAGCAGACGACAGCAACAAAATTTAACTTCATTTTTGCCTGTATGCCTGTATAATGCATTATAATATCTTACAAAGCTCCGGGACCTGATTGTACGTTATCATATTGCGCTTTCTTGCAATATAGAGGTTTTGCGATATCATTGTGCGATATCTTTTTCTCCGTGCTACACGAGGCTATTTTGGTACGTATTATCAGTCACGGACGCATTTTTGTAATGCACTCAAATAATCTGATAAGAGCAGTGTGTCTGATTGGACATATTGGGCAAAGCCTGGCTGTTACCCCATTATTCACGCCCTGGGTTGCAGCCAAATCTCTTTCGGGGTGAGCGTGAATCACTCGGTTCTAGCCGTGAATAGTGGAGTTGTAAGAGGCGGTATAAAGGGAAGGGGGAATATACATTTTTACATTAATATAGAATTCCCAGCTCGCTGGTCAATTTTTCTATCAAGAACCCCGGGCGAAGAACTTCACAATTTGATTATTAAAGCTCTCCATTCGGGCTCATTAGTATCCAAGATCTATTGTTTCAGATGTCACTCACTCCCCTGATACTCTGCACTATGCATTTGTCGCCATACTTCTCTGTCCTGATATATCTCTTTAGCTTCCTTTACGTCTATGCATTTCCTCATAAAAGCTCTTATATTTCTAAGGCTTCTTTTATCTTTCCGAATCAGAGTCTTATTCACACATTCCAACCATTCTTTCCTAGATAATCCTCTGGGTACGCTATCCTTAACTTTACGTGGATACACTTTCTTCGTCACTCGTTTATACATCATTCTCTCAACATGACCAAACATTTCAACGAATTTCTTTCACACTATTCAAACAGTGTCTGTTCTACACCAAACTCTTTCAGGATTTTCTCATTATTGACTTTGTCCATTCGCGTTTTACCGCACGCATTGCTCAGGTATTGCATACGAACCACGTTAATTTTACTCTTATCCTTTTCTTGATAGGACCGGGACTCGGTACCGTACAATACAGTGGGTCAATTACTTTTTATATCAAATAGTGTTGATTTACTGATATGTGCTGTTCAGAGAATAGAGAAAAAAATAACCTCGGCCCGGACTCGAACAAGCTCTACCTTATGTAAAAAATATTGCTACGCTTATAATAATATATGTACTAAGATTTCAGATTTTAGAAATATTACAAATTATTATTGTATATTTTATGTGCTTAATCAAGACTTAAACCTAATCCAAAAATATTTCAAGATATTTTAAAAGATTACAAAAAATTCAATATATATATTTTCAGAAATGTAATAGATTTTAAAAGATTTGCACAAATTTCCGAAGGTTTCGAAAAGATATAACAGTCATTAAAGAATTTGAGAACATTATTCATATTTTAGAATTACCATAAAATCTTAAAACTCGTTTAAATTCTAACGAAATTCCTTACAAATTCTTAGAAATTACTTTAAATCTCTTAAATTCACTAAAAATATCTTGAACTCTTTTAAATAATTCGAAAAGTTTGGAATTCGATTATAAACTTAAAAAAATTTTTGATTAAATAACTCCCGTTAAATCCCTTGAAACTCCTGAAAATCTCTCTAAATACATGAAAATATTTTTAAATCTCATGAAGATCCTTAAACTCTTTTCATTTTTTGACAAATTATTAAAAATTTTAAGCTATATTAAATCGATTGAAATGCCATAAAATCCCTCAAATTGACTAAAAATCTCTTGAACTCATAAAATGTATTTTCAAGTCTTTAAAATCTCTTGAAAATTTTTGTACTTTCTGGAATTCTTCTAAAATGTTTTAAAATTCTTTAAAATTACCTGAAATCTTTTAGAAATTCATTTATAAATTTTAATATTTTTAATTTAAAAGAATTGTTGAATCACGTTAAATTATTTTAAAATTCATAAAAATCCTTTTAAACACTTGAACTTATTTTGTAATTACACAATAATACATCAACTTTTTTGGAATTTCTTTACATTTTTTAGAATCATTTAAAATAATTTGGAATCTTTAAAAACGTGTAGAGCGCAAAGGAAAATTGAGGCATATGTCAGAATATTTATGAATATTTCGGGATATTTCGGAATACTTTGAAATATCAAAAATATCTGAGATTAGAAAGAATATCCAGAATACCAAGACTATTGAAAGATTTACGTGTATGGGAATATTTAGTGAATGTATCAGGAATATTGGAGTGATCAACCCTTCGACATATAGAAATAAATTGGTTTAAAACATTAAATCTTGAAGAAACAATTTTTTATTTTACGTACATGTTACATCCAAATCTTTGGTATATACGAGGGTGGATTGATAAGTTTCCGGCCTGACCAAGAGATGGCGCCACTAGGCCTACCTTGACGTGGCGTTCTATAGTACCATCCTTAGATAGCTTG
>NC_046662.1:101355973-101363674 GCF_010883055.1 Belonocnema kinseyi
ACCAAGCGTTTTACCCACTCCTAATACACTACATTACAAGAACCTACACTGTGAGAGTGCTTGCGATTGGCCAAGAAAAGTATTTGTAAAATTCCGGTTTATTTTTGATTCACCCTCGTATCACAATTTTTTGTGAATATTAATTTTGTCAGTTTAAAATTAAGTTCGAATTCTTAAAGTTTCAAGGTTCTGAAGTAGAATTTTTTTTTTCATTTTTAATGTTTACCATTTTTAATTATTATTTAGTTTGAAAGTTTGTTTAGTATAATTCAATTCGTTCATTGATTTTATAAAACTTCGCCTAATTAGCTTGAAGTTCAAATTATAATTTCGTTCTGTAATAACTATTTTAAATTCTATAATTTCAGAAGCTTCAACTTTGAAAGATTCAATTTAGTTTTCAATATTAAATTGTCCAATCTTGTTTATTTTGAATTATAATTGTTCAAATTCAAAAGTTTGCAATTTTTAATTATTTAATTTTGAACGCTTTTAAGTATAAATAAAATTCAATGATATAATCTTAAAATATTCAATTTTGAAGGTTTTCACATTGCCCTATGTTCTATATTTTTAATCTGAAATCATTCAATTATGTGATTCTTCAATTCAAAAGAAAATTGTGTGAAAGGAAAATCTATTTTTCAGAATCTTTGGTAACTAATTTGGAGTTATTTTGTGTGGCATAGAAAAAAACTCAATACAAAATATTTGTATATTTCTCACCTTTTTCTTTTGACGTTTCTTCTCGTGTGTTGGATACCTTTTTTTGGGATGGGGGTTGGATCTGGGTTCTTTATAACTATCTTTAAAATCTTAGCGCTGGTTTGCATTTTTCCTTTTGCTTGCAGCCACCAGATCAGGGCAAACTTCTTTCCTCTTGAACCTATTTTAATGTTATCACTTTAATATTTATTATTTAAAACCAATTCAACTGTTGCTTTCACGAACTGTGCTGATGGAATTTTAGAGAAAACAACAAAGTATCTGTCACAAGGGCTCAGGCGTCGAAGCAACGACGCCACATATTTTGTGCGTTAAAATTTAAGAGCATTAAAAGAAAATTAAAAAATTCTACGGAGAATATGGAGTTTTAAAGGAGACATAAGAGAAACTCAAGAATATAGAGGCAAGACCTTCAATGTAGGGGCTGAAGATTATACAAATGCAAAATAGAATGAAAATATTTTTAGGAGTGGCTACGTAGGAGCTAGTAGAATGAACAGCCGCAAAGTAGGGGCAATACTTCCACTTGAAGCGTCAAAGTAGGGCCTATACTTCGACTCGGGTGCAACTTTATATTAAAATTAATGAACCGAACAATAATGTCTCTATACGTTACATGTTTAGAGAAATTTGATCACAAGTTATACAAAATGTTATCTTTATTTTTATAAATAATATGCGTATGTAATTTTTTAATAAAAAATTGAATCTTTAACCAGAAAATATGAAGTTTCAGCCAAAATATGAATGTTGCCTGAAAAAATTATTTATTAAAAATGTGGTTCAACCAAATTAAAAAAAAAAACAGTTGTATCCTCAAACAGAAAAAGATTAACTTTCAATCAAATAGTAGCATTTTATCCTAGAAAGATGACATTTCTACTTAAATGGATGAATTTTTAAAACAAAAATACAATTTAAAAAAAATTGAATTTTCATCCGAAAAAGACTTTATTTTGACATTTTAACCAGAAAATATAAGTTTTCAACAAGAAGTAAATCTTTCACGAAAATTATACTTGAATTTTTAACCCAAACGTACGATGTTTCAACGAAACAGTTGAAATTATAATGCAAAAGGGCAATTTATTGAAAAAAATGATTGAACTTTTATACAAACAGGTGCACTTATATTCAAGAAAGGTGTCATTTCTACTAAAATAAATGAATTCCTATATCAAAAAGACAAATCATCAAAAAATAGTTTAATTTTTATCCGAAAAAGATTTCAGTTTCACTTTTCGACATAAGAATATGAGTTTTTAATGAGAAAGAAATTTTCTATAAGAATAGTTCCATTTTCTATCCAAAACATGAATTTTTAACAAAGAAAAAAAATTTAAACCAAAAAGAATGTCTTCAACAAAATTGATGAATTTTCAAACATATAATGAAATTTATAACTAAAAAGGTGATATTGTGGAGAAAACCACTGCAAAAAAATAAATATAAATAGGAGGCAAACAAATCACTAACAAGAATATTATCCCAGGGTTACCACAAAACTTTATTTTTAATTTTCTGTAATTTTCCACTGACTAATGTTGCATTTTCCCTGACCATATTAATATTCAAAGAGCAAAATTGTAAACTCATAAAATTTTGAACCTTGAATATTTTATAAAATGAATAAAATAATTTCAAATTAAAATTGAGAATATTTCAAATTTATTCTTCTTGACAGTTTCCCTAAACAACAAAATTCACTGACTTAAAAAAAAATTGTTCTTAGCCGGGTTCATTTTTACTTACCAGGTTTGTTCAGCGCGTGATGTTCCGAAAAATTTTGTACAAGAATAACAAATCATTACAAAATCTTTCGAACAAGCCGTATACAATTGAAGCCTCGGCATAAATAAGGTTTATCAACACATATTTTGTATCCATGGAGTATCCATGGAGTGAATTTCAAAATAGTCGAGGTTATAAACTTCAAAAATGTACCGTTCTAAGTCTAACATTTAAAAAAGAAACTTAAATTTATCAGCATTGCACAATTTTAAACTCAGATAATTTAAAACAGATTAAAATATGAAAAAACTTAATTGAATTCAGACAATTTGAAATGAGCTTGGAAAAATTCAAGGAAATTTAAAAGAATTTGATCAAATATCTAATAATTCATGGTGAGGTTAAATAACTACAGGATTAATTAAAGAAGAACGTTTAAAAAATGCAATGAACAAAGTTCAATTGAGTAAATTTAGAAGAATTCAGAGGGAATTCTAAAAAATAATTTCAAATCTCTTCAAATCTTTGAAATCATACTAATTTCTAACCAAAAAGGTGAATAATAACTACAAAATAATTCAAATGAACTGGAAATAATTTAAAAATCGAAAAAAATTCCATCGATTTCGGGAAAATTTGAGTGAATTTAGAGGAATTTAAGGGAAATGACATGGTACGAAAGAATGCATTGAAATAAGTTTGAAATGAGTTTCGAAAACTTGAAGTTAATTGACAAGAATTATATATCATGCCTAAGAATTTAAGGTGATTTTGAAATACTTCAAGCTGAATTAAACAAAAACTGTCTAAAAGTCCATTAAATTGCGTAGAATTGAGTGAATTAAAAAAAATAATAAAAAAACCTGTGAACCTTCTAAAATTTTCTAAAATATTTCCAACTCTTTTGATATTTTTTAAATCCCTCGAAAGTTTTTCAAGCCCTTGAAAACGTTTAGGATTTTGTTACGATACCTTCAAATAATTTAAATCCTTTAAAATCCTAATCAATTATTGAAATCAATTTAAAATTTGATTGTAATCTTTAAAATAAAAAATCTAAAATATTTTAAATCCTTTCGTAGATTTGTAAATTTCGTGACATTTTTAAGCTTTTAAAAATGCCAAGGAATTTTTAAAAAACCTTGAAATATTAAAATTCTTTTGACCATTTCATCAATTGATCCCCATGATCAATTCAATAAAAGCTTAAAAATGATAAATTAAGAAGAATTCAGGGTAAAATTAAAAAAAAAAGAAAATAATTTTAAATCTCTTCAAATCTTAGAAACCCTACAAAATACCCCACGTCGCTTGAATAAACTTTTTCAAATAAAATAAAATATTTTTAAATCCCATGAAGTTTTATTAAATCTGGCGATATTTCCTGACAGTCAGGAAAATTTATGAAAATACCTTGAGATCTTTAAAAAAAATCATTACAATCATTGAAATCTTTGGAATCTTTTGGAAATCATTCCGAATTCAATTTACGAATTTTTAATCGCAGCGCTTCCGTGGAATAGAGAAATAGTTAAAAGAAAAACTCATATACATAGAACTCCATGGATATAAAAAATCTTTACGTAACGATAACTTATATTTCTGTTACGATTTAGGAATTTGAGGAAAATATTCGTAATTTTCAGAAACCGCTTTTTAAGTTAAATAAACATTTAGTAAATTTACTATAAAAGTTACGGAATTTCATTTTCAGCAACCTAATTTCGTGAATTTCAGTTATTTCAATACCTTAAATGTGTCGGAATTTCCAAACATTTCTAACAGTGTAATTATTGAAAGTTAGAACCAGATCCACCTTTCTGAGGGCTTCTTATTTATTATCCGAAAATTTTCAACTCGATTTAGCGCCTCGTGTGAAAATAACTTGGGAAATAAAAAAAGTGTCGGCAAAGCAGGATTCTGGTCACGTGACCCACTCGTCACATTGCCTTAAGGCCCTTTATCTGAATTGCAATCGCGTCTGAATTCTGAGGCCGCACATTTGAATATTTTTGTCTGATTTTTTGCATACCTCATCTAAATAACCATATCTCAAATCAAAAGCAGCGCCGGTTTTTCGATAAAATGTTTATATTTAGTCAGAAAACTCCCCGTAGAGTGATGAATGACACGGAACGAATGAATGCCGGGCATTGGTACGATATTTCGGCCAGTTAGAAAAACTGACATTATGAAATCATTTATTAATTCAATTTTAATTTACAGAATTAATTTATTTATATAATAGCAATAAATTTAAAAAAGGATTCAAGAAAATCGGTTAATATTGGCAATAATAATGTGGCAGTTTCTAAAAAAACGAGTATTCTGTTTTGAATTTGCAGGCCTCTGTAATAGGTCTTGTATAAGGAATGCGGTCTTGCATAGGATTCTAAGAATAGATACTTTTCTATGTTAGAATAGCAAGGGCCCCTTCGGTCCCCTCCAAGGATAGTCGTATTGGAACAGGGCCTACCCTACAGCCCTAAGGGATGTTTCAGTTGTAAGTTTACCTTCGCTGCGGCAAGGCTGTAAAATATATTCATCATCTACTTAAATAAAGTTACTGTATGGATTTACGGGTTCATAAAAGACATTGGAGTTAATTGTTTATTTATAATTGAAGTGCCTAGACCGTCACATAAATTTTGGCGATCTTAACAGGATTCCTTTGAATTGACACGTAATTCTTTTGGGATCTAAAAGAACCGAATTCCTACAGAAATTACAGTGCATTCAATTTTTTTCTAATTTCATCATACCATTACCACCCCTGATTGGTACGAAATACTCAGGGCATATAAAGATTTGTTAATCTTTAGCCAAAAGAGAACACGTATGTAGTCTGAATTAAATAGGGCTACCAGTGACTCTTAAGAAAGGATAGATGTCACTCTTCAAAGGAGACACCGTATTGCGACGTCAGCGTATTGCATAAGTTAGTATTGACGATTGTACAAGTAAGAAGTAATACGCGGCTTCTCCCTTTAATAAACGACGTGTGAAATATTGATTGTATAAGAAAGAAGTAATACGCGGCTTCTTTCTTCAACAAACGACGAGTACAAAAGTGATTGTATTAGTAAGAAGTGATACGCGGCTTTTTTCTTTAATCAACGGCGTGTGAAATAGTGATTGTACAAGTAAGAAGTAATACGCGGCTTCTTTCTTCAATAAACGCAAAAAGAAAAATTGTCATTCGCGCCGCGACACACACACCCGACATGACCGAACCATTATAGATAACTTTTGCGCACACATAAACAATAATTACATTGGCAGTGTCGGCATATCTAAAAAACTTACCGAGGTATTAGAGGAAATTGAAGGAAATCAAAGTTTAATCACAATGAATCACCAGAAAATTTAAATCGGGCTAACACCACAGACCAGTTTCAAATAATAATGGATAAGCTAGCGTTTATGGAAGAAGGTATCAGACCATTTAATTTAGAAAACGGTAAAAGAGCAAACGAGATAGTCACAGTAGCAAGGCATACTAATTTAATAGAAAGGGAAGACAGATCCTCACGCGCGATGCCCAAAAATTAAAATAAAGAAGAAAGTCACGTTCGTGAACCCTTATATAGGCGAAACCACGGGGTAGACCACGAAAGCATTATTTCAGAAAAACCTCCCACTTCCAAAAGTAGGCAAAATTTGTCAACAAACGTAGATTCTTTGAATTCGATTGTCACTAAAGAAATTATCAGAACTGTAGAAGTTTTAAAAGGTAGTGATGAATGTGGAGTGGAAGACTTTATTTCAATGGTAGAACGTGCACAAGGACGTTGCTCACAAAAAGAGTTATTATTGGATCTTATTATAGCGGAAAAAATCTTCGACCAGGTGAAGCGGGCTATCCGATTCACCTCTATTAGAACTTACGAAGAACTATTCGAGGCGCTTTGACAAAACGTCGGAATAATTAGTTCAGTCGAATTAAGTTGGTCGAAACTCGAGGGAATTAAACAAGCTCCCATGGAATCTATACAAAATTATAACGTCCGATTCAGACAACAATTTAATGAATTAAATTACGCGGTTCAAAATGAACATCCAAATAGCACGTAATTAGCTTTACAGGTAGAGGAAAAATCGGCGGTGAAAAAATACATAATGAACCTGAAAGAAGAGATAGGAACTCAAGTTAGACCATTGAAACCGACTACACTAAATCAAGCTCGACTGGAAGCTCTAGAATCAGAAGTTTGGTTCAAGGAGAGGAACCAAGGTAGAATAAACACCCATCAAAACCTGTCTCCTAGGACAAATAGACCAGCAACTTCCCAGTACCCGAAACCGATTAACTCAAACCCAACCGAATATCCCTCCATAAACCACCGAACCGAGTGAACCAACTCCAGGTAGAAAACTCGAACAAACAGGATCTCGAGGCAAGCGAAAGCGAGCAGGGGACACTGAACACAGAGAATTTGCCATACCCGAACCGAGGAAGTAACCGTACTCACATTTCAAGGAAAGGAACTTAATTTCATAATTATTCCTAACAATTTTCCGTTACCAGAAGACGGAATCATAGGAGTCCCATTTTTACATTCTTACGAATTCAATTTATCGAACAAGACTCTTCAGCTTGATGATAAAATACACCTACTGGAAAGCGACGAAGTCGTCATACCGAGAAATTCCGTAAAAATGATCACAGTAGAAACAGGAAGACAACAAGGACATGTACTTATAGAAAATAACTCTTACGTTCCTGATTCCATTTATCGAATCAAAGACTCACAGATTATCATTCCCATCAGCAACGAAACCGAAAAGGAGATACAATTGTCAAACGATGACATAAAGTTTAAATTTATTAGAGAGCGAGGGTAAAATTACTACAGGAAAATCTACGGTTGCAAGATACTGAAGAATCACACAGAGAAGTGATTGAAAAAACTACCACGTCCTATAACGACATTTTTTCACCACCGGGTGATTCCCTTCTATGTACAGGCTTAGCTTCTCGTAAAATCGTGCTCAAAGATGAAAAGTCAGCTTCGTAATCTAGAATATCATCGGGAAGAAATCTTCAGTCAAGTTAACGAAATGCTCACAAAAAAGATAGTAGAAGAATCAAACTTACCGTTCAACTTACCCCTATGGGTGGTCCCCAAGAAGAGAAACGCTTCAGGGAAGACAAAGTGGAGACTAGTCGTCGACTTCAGGAAGCTGAACGAGAAAACTGATCAAGACGCATATCCACTTCCGGTAATCGACGATATCCTCGAC